>NW_010198188.1:50658-56560 GCF_000695765.1 Mesitornis unicolor | reverse complement strand
GAATGGGAGATATATGTACATAAACTGAGGCTGCTTTTTTAGACTTCTGACTGTGGCACTCAAACATGGACTTTTTCTAAGTAATACAGTCCAAACCATTTAGTTAGACGAGTCAATTGAAACATATGTCTCAGAGGAAAAAAAATCCTTTCTTCATTTGTGTGAGCTAGCAAGTAGAAACATGAAAAATAAAATCCTGAGGACTGAAGCAGTGGTAGTTTTTATCTGAATTAATAGCTTGGGGTAAATGCACGAATCCTTCATAGCCCTTCTTGACCTGCTAACTTTGAATTAAACTACATTTTGCTGTCACTGTGATTTAACTTTCTGTTCGTTGCCTCATGATTTAAGAATACACCTTTTCCCTGCTGAAAATGCAGCTCATGAGGGGAACTTGGGTTTCAGCTCAGTTGCTTAACACATTGATAGAAAAGTCTACACTATACTGACTTTTGTCACTTTTGGGGGAGTACTTGTTAAAAGACAATCTATTATATTCCAGTCTAAAAAGCCTTTGAAAGACAGGAAATAATGTACTGGTTGCAGAACTGGGTTTTCGAGATGTATTGAATTTGCTGTAGAAATGCACAGCCTTATTAGCTCCAAAAGAGAAATAGAAGGAGAGAGAATTTCGTTGACAAATGATATCTTGGGTCATGAGTCAAGGATGCCTTTAAGAACATATCTAACTTGAAGCACATGAGTCGTTCTAGCAAAGAAATATTATACTTTCCTGAAAAGAAACCTCATTTTCTGCATGTCAGTCTGCAGAAAGACATGGAACTGGGACAGGAGGAAGACACAAATGTAAGGCAAGGGTAAAGATTTTATTCCACCCTTGTATGAAAATGCTAGACTCTTCCTTTGCTATTCAACCCTGTCTCCTCCTGGATCTCCTTTCTCTCAAAATCCATTTGTATTACTGCAATTATGCCTGATAGGGAAAACTATGCTATTAGATCAGACAGTCAAGATCAGCCGTGCTAAAACGTTAACAGAGAGGACATACAAGGGTTTATGTGCCTCCCAGGATCTCTTCTTGTCCAGCCACACTTGCACACAGACAGAATGCATAAACTCACAGTGGACCAAAGAAATGGCTTTCACTACTGAAGGGTGAGCATGCAGCTCATGAATGGTGGAGCACAGCACTGAGGGAAGCCAGGCATGTGTGATCCCCTTCAGCAGTGGAAAATAAATTGATTCTGAACCTTTCACTGTGTCAGCTGTATTTTCCGCTTCGTCTCTGTTTCTATTTCATCTCACGACGGGGATGTTCACCTCTCTGGGATTGCGCAACAGGCCTAGAGTTCTGGACCATGTTAAAATATGGTCACCTGTAAGCAAACTCATCTGCTGCCTCAAACGTTCCTCCAACCTCATTAAATACCCGGGAGGCTTTTGTTCTCTACTTCACCCACAAAGACCGCACTTTGTGTTAAGTCTTCAGTCCAAGTGGGGAAGCTGGTGACCCAGAGCAGGGAAGCAGGAGTGGGAAACAGCTAGCTCAACGTAAATACAGAAGTGTGATGGGCTGATATGGGAGATGTTTCTGACTGGTAACAGACTTTGCAACCCTGACAGTCTGCAGGGTTAGGGCACAAGCTATACTGGGAACATAACATGTAATGTAAAAGAGCCTCCCTGGGCAGTGCTGTAATATCAGTGATACTGAAAATACATTATAAATCTCACTGAAAGCCAACCAGAACACAAGATATTTTTTCGTCTTTGGACGACGCAATATTTCACCATTTTCTTTTTGTTCTTTGTGAGATGAAAGAAAAACAAATCCAGCTTCTTTGGAAATGCCCTTTGTCACAGGAAGCTGAAGATGCCAAGGCAGAAGAGAAAGTCAAGCCCTGGATATTTTGCCTGGAGCCAACAAGATTGAACAGGACAAAACTCCACCAGGGGCACACCAACAAAATGGCTTGAGATGATAAAGTAAGGAAAATTTCAGTGTTGAGTTTTTTGGGGAAAAAAAAAAAGGTGTAATAGGAATGCTTGGATCCTTGTAGAAGTTGCCAGCCTCAGGAGCCCCCTGAGGTGGAGAAGCTTCCATCCCACTTTCACATCTCACGTAACATCCCCCTGTAATCAAGGGAACAGAAACTCTCCAGGAGCCCACTGATCCCTGAGGAGCCCTTCTCATTGACTTCTTGTTAGTGAAGCTGGATGAGTTAAACATTCCTCCTTCCCACGCTGTTTCATTTCATTTTCTTCTCACTCATGTCTAATCCAACTCAATATCCACTATTTCATTTTAACAAGGCTGTGTAATGTCTCTTTTGCTTGTTTTAGCCTCTTCTGCTCCTGTATCAATACTGGACAAAACCCCCCAGGCATAAAAAACATACAAATACTTAAAAAAAACCCCACTTCTCCCATTTGTGCCTCACCTCGGGCACTGCAACTTTTCATTTCTGCTCCTGTGAAGTGTCCAGATGTCACCTGAAAATTCAAAAAGTATATAGGAGTTCTACAGCTACTTTTGAGGCATTTTTTAAACTGGTGAGCTGTGGGCCCAGAAAAATAGTAAACATCTGTACTGACACTAGTAATTCACCATTCTGCTATTGCTGGCTTTGCTTTAAAACTGGTGAAAGTCAGAGGTGAATTTTTTTTTTTCCCTCTTATAGATATTCAGGAGAATTTTCCACTCTGTCACTGAGCTGTTCAGCTACTCCAGTGACAAGCTTAGTAGGAAAAAAGCTGCACAGCTAGATAGATGAGATGGAAATGTTGGCATCACTGCACTGTATTAAACAACCTCTATGATTGCACTCGCTAGAGTTCGTCTTTGGATTTAATGAAAAACTTTATACTGATGGAATGTCTGATTAATAAGGATTTATAGTAGAAGCTCTGTTAATGTGGAAAGCATATAAATCTCATATATTGTATCTATTTCCTGTCTTTACTAGATTATGTTCATTTGGTTCAGGATTTGACTTTAGCAGGAAACAACTTTTGTGAACAAAATCCCGTGGCCAGACCAAGAACTCAGGACTGCATTTTGCAACTTTGTTGAATAGTTACTTAAAAAGCTCTTCAGATGAATTGCAGCTGCAAGAAAAAATCAGATTAAAACACAAGTTTCTTCTCAGCTTTGGGAGGCTTCAGAGTTAGCAGCTTCGCTAATAGGTTATGGTGATAAAGGGTTTCCTCCTGACATTAATGCACTACCCTGTCTCAACCTGAGTCTCTAAAGCCAGCTCAGGACGTGACACCGTATAAGTTGTTGAAATCCTTAAGTCTTTTTTGCACTTTCCACCCACCCTCTGCCAGCTTTTGCTATTGCAGAGCCATCCATGGATTTACACTAGCATAAAACTGGTGTAAGAGGGTAGAAAATCAAGCCATTATTTTGTTTCTGCCTTCCTCCAGTTTTGTGTTTCCTTGGCTCCACCCGGCGCTGGGAGCAGTGCTGGGATAGACCTGGGAGCAGCTTGGAGGGCTCTTGCTGCGGGGAGACCCTGCAAGTCCTCAGTGTCCAAGCAAGACAAGGTTGCATAGCACCATCACTTCTTTCCTTGGTTTAGATGGATGTTAGAGGGTTCCGATTTAATTAACATGCTAACCTAGTACTTGCACCAGAAGTACTTGGTACACATAAAGTAAATTCACCAGCCATGAGCTATTTCATTTTCTGGCCATTTCTGCCTTCTAGGTCTCAGATTCAATTTGCCTTTAGAAGGCTTACTGGGCTTCCCAGCTTCATGCCAGATGAGGGCCAGATCCATATGTATATGAAAATATTGGTGATAGAATTTGAATGAAAAAAAATAAAACCCAAATTAATCAAGTTCTCAATTTTCAATTAATTGCATGTTTTATTGATAGGAACAGAAAGAATCCACAATCCTGTTAAAGCTTTTCGGTCTGGTGTATTGGGGTATTGATCAAAGTTGCTGAGAGGAATGGCTGCCTTTGTGGGAGATTGCCTGAATAAAGATTTCAGTACTGGGCTCTCCAGTGCTTAAAATGTTTCATTACTCAAGATCCTGGAGTATGAAGATTCTTGTAGTGGATGTGTTTTGCACTGAAATGTAATTGAAACATATATCCTGGGCAAGAGGTGCCTTAGACTATGCTGAAATAAATATGTTACATGGAAGACAGAGTTCATATTGAAATAGGTAAATGTCTTGCCTATTAAAACATGACATATTAAATCAGGTACATCACTGTGAAGCTAGAGTTCTAGGCAGTGCATTGCCATAAATTTCTTTCAAAAAGACAATTTTGCACAGCAAAATTTAAAGCCAAAGTCTTACTTACATCAGAGACAATGTTTGGGGCATAGTAAGACAGCATTGTCCAAGAGGAAACCTTCTAAATTAACACATTCCTTGATTAGGGTTTGGTTCCATGTCACTTACTTAGTCAGACTGTTTTGCATGTGAAGCACATAAACGTAGTTGCAGCATAAAAGGAAAAAGGTGTGACATGGAAAAGAAGGAAAGGAGGAAATTAATTCTCAGTCATGAAGTGAGTTTCATTCATGCAAATATCTATAAATTGTATCTTGGCATTTAGTCCAGTTCTTCAAAACCTCAGTCAATCTATTTTTCTTTTTCTGGAGGTTTGTGCATGACAGAAAAAAAAGAGTAGGACAATTATTCCAAGTATAAATGCTTTTGCAATTAGTACAGGCACAAAAGAAAAAGTGCTACTTTAAAATTATTCAATTATTATTCAGCTCTCATCGTTATCTCAAATGCTGATGTCTTAAATTCTTCCAGTACAAATCTGCAGTCACTTTTCTTGCTCTACTTAAAGAGTATATATATAAAAGGTATTTAAATTAATACCCATTATTTCTTTTAAGTACTACTTAAGCAAGGTTGAGAGCAGTCTGAGGCAAACACTTGATTAAAATGGGTGTCTCCATGTCAGTCAATGTTAGCGTGTTTGCAAAGAGATGAAGCAGCATGCTGATTTATTCACATATATATATCACAACAATCTTTTTTTCTTTTCTTTTTCCATTACTAGATAGCAGTGCAGTGCAATATTTTGTACGTCAAAATAAGAAAATGTTCTATCCACATTCACTTCCCCAGGGTTTGAGTTTGCTTGTCAACAGAAGACAGAGCTGATAATGGTGAAGATGTAGCAGAATTCTCCTCCCTGAAAATAACTGCATATGAATTCTTCACAGGAAAGGTCCTTAAAATACCTGCAGGCTAGGAGCCTGGTCCAGCACAATACTTAGCACCACGTCTTTGACTTAAAGTTCCACCTCCATTTCCCTAGTCTCACCCATTTAAAAGAAAAAGTATTCTTTCTTTTCTAAAATGCATTGAAATTCAGCCCCTGAAATTTCAAGCACAGACGATTTTATCTGTGCTGCTGGAGAAAAAAAAGAGGTGTTGTTTTTCTTCATAGTTGGGTTTTTTCCCCTTCTTTTTGGCTTTGGAATGCAAATGGTGTCCCAGCTGGATGAGCAAGCCAGCAAGGTCAGTTGAACCATTGATCCCTGCTCACTCCGGCTGCAACTCCTGCATCACCGCCTCAGTGCCTCCCCTCCATGCCTTGCAGGGTAAGGCAGGTGATGGTATTACTTCTCTGCAATCACAGACCAGAACATTTTATTTTAATTTAAGACTTTATTAAAAAAAGACTATTACGGCTTCCTTGGTTTGAACAATAGCAAAGCCATTATAAGTTCTGAGACAGATGGTGGACTGATGTAGAGGAGTGTCTGGAGACCCTCACTGGGAAAGATAGCGCAGCACTTTTCTGTGTCTTCCCTTATGACCAATGAATCACAGCAACTGGGATCTGGATTTGTGAGCAAAACGTTGCAGGTTTGACCCAAAGTTTCATGACTGGCTTCTCCCAGCTGTTTGCTTGGGAGCAAACATGATAAGACAGATGCTAGCTGTTATGAAGA
>NW_010198188.1:35521-50627 GCF_000695765.1 Mesitornis unicolor | reverse complement strand
AAAGAGTATGAATCACGTACGCCAGTGTTTGGAGCTGTTATTGATGTCCCCCAGTGGGAGCTATATCCCTCGGAGCTCTGCAGGTGAGTCTCCATAGCAAAGTGAATTTGGGATGGTGTGACAAGAGGAGTGCACCATCTGTCACCTCTCAGCATTACCCTGTAAAGAAGTATGCTAGTGCAGTTAAAAGGCAAGGGGGATTAAATGTGGAGAGATGGACCAATGATGGCAGCCCTGCAGCAGATACAGTGACTAAGGGCTGCAGAGTCCATCCAAGCAGTCACAGAGTTCCCAAAGAGCTGCAATTAATAAAGATGATGAGTCAACATCAATATTTTGTCTTTCTTTCCACATGCCTACAAGGATGACGTAATGAACCATTAAATTATATCCATATCCCAGGACAGATTTGCTATTGGGGCATATTCTCATAGCTCCACCGTAAATATTGGTTCTGTGTCAGTAGGAGTGATGCTATTTTACAGGCTCACATTTCTCATGCCCATCTAAGAGCAGGCTCTATTTCAGTGATGAATAAGGAAATTGTGATGGTAAACAAGCCTTTGATCTAGCAGAAAAAAAGATATTAAAAAGATTTTGCTGAATGTGAGGCTAATTCAAATTTGAAATGAACATTTCTAGACATTAAAATAACTTGTCTTGGAATTAAATGGACTTTCTGCTCTGTGAACCCTTGAATCAAAAGCAGTCAACTTTTAAGAAAGTACAGCCAAAGAGTATGGGCTTGATGAAGAAATGACTGAGAGAGGCTGCTCAGTCTAAATTATCCAGTGTGACAGACAGTGATTATAGTGGTTTGATCTGAAAATCAGGGAGGTTTATTATTCTCACGTGTATTCCACAGTTTAGAAATTAGTTTTGGAAATGTTCAAATATTGTGTTCTGAATAAGCAGCAACTGGTTATTTCTATGTTGCAAATGTTAAGGAGAGACTAAGGACTATTTTTATCCTATTTTCAGTATCCGGAGAGAATATGCATGACAGTTAGGAAGAAAATGGTGATCTAAGTAAGAGAAATGATGGAAGCTTTCTCCTGGGAGTGAGAACGGAAGAAAAATAAAAAAAGAAAATGGAAAAGAAACAATAATAACTAACCCAATAGCACAAGAGAATATTTTGCTGGTTTTAATGATTTTAAATTTTACTGTCGTTTCATGCCTGGAAAGTCTTGAATGTTTTGTTGCTGAACTCAGTTTTGCATTTCACCATTAGTGTTGAAGGATAATTCCACTGCCTTTACTTTGTAAAGAGAATGAAGAAAAACTCTCTAGTTCCTGCTGGCTGGAAATCAATGCCAGGTTTACCACTGATTTCACTGGAAGCAGGATCAAAGTTTATAATAATTATTGTTGCTCTTATGGTTAATAAATATTATTTACTGCTGGAGTAGTGCTGCAGTAAGATCCCTAAAATAAGCTGTAAGATAGAAAAGGTAACATTGCCCTGCTCCCCCCTAAGAAGTTGTAATAACAAGACATGGGAGAGACAAGAAGGTGAAGTGAGATTTTGATGCAGGTAACCATAATGATGATGATTACAGACTAAAAAAACCAAGATAGCCCTTGCTTGCCTGTTGCTGTCAGTGCATAATACCTCAGAGATATCATTCAAAAAGAACAGTCTACCAGTATAAAATATATAGACGTTGTAATATAGTGTTGGGATTGCATGAGTAAGACTGAGTAATCTGCTGTCTGTCTGGTTCTAGCCCCTAAGTTAAAACTTACTGTCTGCTTTAACTCGCACATTGGATTTTTTTTTTCCCTAGGCTTGCTGAAGGCATTATGCATGCAACCCATGTCACTGGTCTGGCTCTGGGTTTGCTTTTCCTTCTACTGCATCATCTCTCATACTCTAGGAAAGATTATTTTGAGGTCCAAAACACATGACAGAAATCACCTTATGTTTCCTCGAGTCAGAATAAGTGCCATCCTCTAGCACTAACATGTATTCAGTGTTTAAGCTTCTGGTTTTTTCCTCTACAAACTGGTGGAATTACCTGGGGGACATAAAGCAGTTCTGTAATAATCAAGGTTGCTCGGAGACACAGTGGTCGACCAGCCAGCGCTCCCCTCTGGGATCCCTCTCTACCACTCGTAATGTCCCCAGACAGAAACATCACTTCCCATCTCTTTCTTTTTATTATTCAGTGGGCTTCTTTTCAGGTACAAAATGCAAAGGGAAAGCTATGTGAGGTTATAACTCATTTTCAGACCCAAATATCTAGTTTTAACCACATATCTGCAAGTTCTGTACACTTGTGTGTGTCCGTGCTATGCGGATGTTAGAAATGTTACTGTCTGCATTGCATATTTAAAATCCTCTATTAAATCTGTAGCCAGGACAGGCTGTCAACAGTTGAACTAATCGAACTTTCAGCTTTCCCTGAAACTTCTCTCAAGTTCAGGTCACCTTCATTTTAGATCAGATTTTAACAGTTCTTTCCTGTTTAATTACAAGTCATGGCTGTTTGAAGTAGTTGGGAAATTATTTATGCCTGATAGCTGGGATTTCCTAAGAAGCCTAAGAAAGTTCGGCATTAAAATCTAATCAGACTTTAATGGAAACCAGATACTTCAACACAATGAATAGTTCAAACTTACAGAAAATCCTACGAACTACAGACTAGGCTAACAGCTACAAAATGCGAGTATGGAGAGTTCTGCATCCTTCTGCAGATGCCATTGAAAAGATTGAGGTTGTTTTCCAAAATACACAGTGGAGGAAAACAAGCATATAAACATAATAATGGCAGTCTATGAAAAATATAGCACAGGAAATTTCTTTTCACTTTATTCCCAGCAAATGGGGAGAGTGTCAGTAGTTTTTTCCTCAGCCCTCTAAGATTGAATTTTGCAGGGCTTTTTTCAGAATGTTCTGTTCTTTGGTCCTAAAGGAATTCTTAATGAAGCAAAAAATGATACCTGGATTTACAGCTTCTTCCTCCTGACTCTTTCTACCCCCTGCTTGCTCTTCCTTTTTTTGGCTAATGCTGAATTTATTCTGAGGAGCCTCAGAGAAAGAACTATATCTGGCATTGGAATTTTGGTGGTTTTTCACACAGCATCCATTTTCTGAGAGTGTTAAGGAAGTACTGACAAGTTGGCTGGCATCCACAGGCAAGACATATACAAAGATTACTCAACATGGACATGCTGATGTTGATGGCAATAATTTTTAATAGAAAAACTAAGGTCAGTGAAATAACTCAGCAGAATGGCTGTAATTTTTTATTACCCTCACAGTAAGGTAGAATCTTAATTTCAAATGAGAAACATATAGCAGTTAATGGAAGGGGTCTAATTCTTGCTTCATTAGTTTTACCTCACTGAGTTAACAGAAATCAGCTGATCATTTACCTTGGAATTCAGAGGGAGATATTCCCGATCTATATTAATGTAAATGAGAGGACAGTCAGGCTAAAAGTCTGGGGTTTTTCAGTTAATTGTTTCTACAACTATTATACACATTTTCATTAATGGTGCTTGGAAGAGCTTATGTGATAAAACATTCCTAGGGAGCCTTACTTATCTGTTCATCTTTTCAGGGTTTGAAAAATAGCCTCCTTCTATTTTCAAACAATATGCAGTAGTTCAATGTCACAGACAAATGTGTGCTGCAATATTTAGACTTAAATTATAATATCCTGGAGTCCTAAATGAGGAGGAACATGCAGCACGTTTCTGATTCATTTGAGGCATGATCTGAGTGCCTCTATGCTGAATTTCTGATGAGTCTATACCCCTTCCAGAATACACATTTTTACAGGAGGTTGAGTTAAGCCTTCAAACCCGTTGTGTCTAAATCTTCATATGGGAATTCTGATATAGTGATAGGACAAGGGGTAATGGTTTTAAACTGGAAGGAGGTAGATTTAAATTAACCATTAGGAAGAAATTCTTCACTCCGAGGGTGGTGAGACACTGCACAGGTTGCCCAGAGAAGCTGTGAGTGCCCCCTCCCTGGCAGTGTTCAAGGCCAGGTTTTATGGGGCTGTGAGCAGCCTGGGCTGGTGAGAGGTGTCCCTGCCCATGGCAGGGGTTGGACTGGATGAGCTTTAGGGTTCCTTCCAACCCAAACCATTCTGTGATTCTATGATATTCACTTAGGTGCTCCTGAAGAGAGAGGTGAAGCTTTGGAGTAATGTAGTCTGAAACCAAAGAGAACTTATAGCACAGCTCTCCATCTGGGATAAATCAGTCTGGCTGCACTTAGTTATTGTGATTTGTGCCAGCTCAAGACCTAGCATTTGAGCTTGAAATACGAAGAACAAGAGCCTGGTGTGGTTGCAGGGCTGCAGACCACATCTGCATAAATACACAGAGCAGTTTGACATCCATGGCCCAGAACATCTCATCTGCTGAGCCTGCAGTGGCACACGGTTCTGCTCACCTGAGGGAACTAGCCTAAGGAAGTCCTCAGAACCCTGCTATTGCCATTGGACTCGCAGAGAGCACTGGAAATTGGGTGCCAGGAGCTGGGAGCTGTGCTGATGAGCCTCCCGTGTGGCCTTCACAAACCTCTCATTCTTTCTTGCCTTTCTCTACTTCTAAATTGAGGGCTAATTTTTAATTTTTTCCAGAGGATGGGGAAAGCATCTTTTTCCTTACAAAAAAAACATTAGGTACTTCCTTAAATGCCTTTCTAAAGCATGGCCTCAAAGTCTGAACTTCTGAATGCAGCACAGGACTGCAAGAGAAAGAAAAATGTGGAGAAAAATGTTGAAATAAAATAGCCTGCGTTTGGGCAGATCTTGCAGGTACACACTCTTGCATAATCTTGTTTTTTCCTCTGTAATAGTGTGTCTAATGTTGCTGCTGCTGAAATATAACTAACTTGGCATCCACTAATTGGTGTCCAAAAAAACCAATTATTTTTTTTAAAGACAACAGCAACTTGAATAGACTTTGTAACAACTAAACATGAATGGGCCAACTTATCAGGAAAATTGGAATTATATATGTTTGTTGCAAAATCCTTATACGCCTGCTTCCAGTTTAACTCCAAATGTGAATCCAGCTTCCATAGTACAAATATACAATATTACAAAATGATGTTTATTATTTCCATAGTCCCCAGTCTGCAAACACTTACAAATGCATTCAAGTTCAGATCTATGACTACTCCCACTGGTTTGTAAAATTAAGCGCGCACATAAACGCTACCAACATCAGAGCCTTAATTTGTGTTCCTTTGAACTGGCAAGGGGCCCATCTTCTGCATAGCTTTAATTCCACTAGACAGGCTCTGTGCTTGGAGAAACACATTTTAAAAATGGAGTGTCTGTATTAACAAGCACTTCCATGAGCAATGAAACTAATGAAGCCTGCTTTCTTACAGTTTTGTCTCCTGTAGTTGGATTCTCTGGTGCCTAATAAAGTGAGAACTCCATCAGAAGTTTTTCACACAAAGGAGGCATTCATAACATCTCCTTCCTGTATAGGAGGAAAGAGACAGGACAAATGAAGGTATTTTGCCTTTTTTTCCCCTATTTTTAATATAAAAGCAGTGTGTATTCCTAATGCAGACTTTTCTTCGTTTCTATTTTTGTGGACTTGGAGAAATATCTTACTATTGAGATGGATACACAATCCCCGAAAATTGGTTAAAATTGGTCATGGAGCTCAAAAGCTATATGAGGGAGGACAGGACAGCAAGATGAGGTGGATTCAATAGGTTTCGGGTTTTTTAGGTAAACAGGATTATAGTTTTTAGATTCTTGTCCAATTTCAAGGTGTATTAGGGTGACAAAGGCATATGTGAAGAAAAGAGCCATTTTCATTACAGTATCAGTCGTTTACATTTCTCTCCTAAGACTGGTGCAAGCAAAGTAAAGAATTAACGGCTTTCACTAAGTATGGTATGTAGATATTGTATAGTTAACAAGTATTCTTTGGGTCCTACGAAACTAAACTCCAATGCCAGTTTTGTGGACAACCTGGACTTCTCGGCCCCTTTCTCTGGTTGGTCTTGTGAGGAGAACTGTTGTTGTGGTTTAACCCAGCAGGTTAACTCCCCAGTGGAGTGGGGGTAACTCATGGGTTGAGATAAAAACAGTTTAATGATTCAAATAAATTAAACTAGCATAATAACAACAACAACAAAATAAACTACATAAAGTTATACCCAGCTCATACAGCAGTCGCTGGCTGTGCGCTCCCCGCAATGAATATGAAATAAGATAAATAAACACTGTGAACACAACAGCTCCAGTTAAAGTTGGGGTGTAGGAGGCCTCGGGCATGGAATGGTGGGTGAAACCCTCTGCCAATGACGGCCATCAAGGAATAGAGTGTCCACAGTCCCGAATTTACAGTGAGTGTGACATTTATGATGCAGAATGATTTTGTTGGCCAACTTGGTCGGCTGCCTTGAAAGCCCCTGTGGGCTTTCGCTCCCCACAGCTTCTGCACCTGGCCATCTCAGAATTGCTCAAGACCTTGATCACTGCATACCAGTGCTGGATGGAAACTAAAACAAAGAGTCTTACCAACTTTGTTTTCCATTAAATCGAGTACTATAGCTTTTTGCAGAAGTGCAGCTTTCCTGAATAGAAAACTGATTCTATCCCAGTGAAACCAGGACAACTGCATATTATAAAAACCCATAATTACAGAAAGCTGGGGAGGCATTTTCTAATGCACAATGCTCCTATCAGTTGAGATTTCTGTTTCAAAATGCTCAGCAATAAGCCAGGACTGTTTGAGTTTGAAAAATGCTATTAGGCATATTCAATATTAACATCTCAGGCTCCAGCAGGAAACCTACAATTGATAAATAGACACTTCATTTGAACTTGGCACAACCTTCAGTCAGCTTTGCATAACTCTGGATGGTATTACAGATTGTGAATGGAGTAGAATACATTAAAGACGGATCAGGTGATATCAATTCAGCGACTTCCTAATTTCAACATAAAATATTTCCCCATGTATATGGGAGTATGTTTACTTCAGGGATAAGTACAACACTTGGAGGTTCTGTTATGTTTGGCGAGGCAATCAAAATGTAATGAAAAATCTCCCAGAAAAATATTTGGAGCTTGTTTCTCCTCTTTCTGTAATATGTATTAATAACTAATTTCAAAATTTTCTGCTGTTTGTTAGCTGCTTCTTTAATTGCAAGGATCCAGCTGTCCCAGAAAAGTCTTCTCCTTGTATGATTCAAAATACATTAAGTATTTTACTGGTATAAATCAATTAGGGCTTAACCCACAGGCCAAAAAAATCTTCCAGGATGTATTTTAAAATTTATATTATTATTTAATATGCATATTTTAATACTAGTGCAAAGGGATCTGAGAGACAGTAATAGGAATTAATAGCTTAAATATAATTTGAAAATCCTCGATTGAGGTACTCTCTTAAATCAGATTCTTAATACTAAGCCGTAATTTTATATCAAAGCCAAGTCTGGCGGCTATAGGATACTACACCCAGTTTTCTTTCTGTATCATGATAGCATCAGTCTCAGCCCAGCAATTTTTCTTCTTTGTGAAAAATGCTCATATCTGGATCTCACCTGTCTCTTTATTATTAAGATTTTATCCACTTGAAGAACTAGATTCATATCAAGTTCTAGCATATGAAAAAAGTGAAGGGGAAGGAATACACATGCCAGTTAATAGATGTAGAGAGGAGAGGTCATAGAAGAACAAAGGAGGAGTGACATCCCTGAAAAGGCTGATGGAAAATCAATTCCATAACAGGCCATTAGTCTGTTAATATCAGACAACTTAAGACTTGAATCCTTGCTGTGGACATAATGCAATATTCAGCATTTAGAATATGCCTTATACAGAAAGTAAATCAATTGACTTTTTTTTTTCTTTCTCTCTTTTTTTTTCATCCCCCAAAGAGAACGGCTACAGGAATTAGGTACTTTTATGCTCACATAGTCCATGTTTCAGACAAGCAAGGAAGCAGCAAAGGGAGGATTTCATAGCAGAAAGATCTGTTGATGTATCAACAGACTTTCAAATAAAGCTGGGAGTAGACTTTTCCTCAATATGTGGGATTCTAAATCTTTAAGTGTTAGTGAAAAGATTTTCTGGGTGGAAGAAATAAATCCTTCCAGACCTCCATAAACCATGCAAAAGAGACTTCTACCACTACGCTCTTGCTGTTAAATTTACAGTTTTAACAGGGCTTAATATAATCTATGGAAGATGGTAGTTATAGCCACAAAATAAGTCAGGGCTTGTAGCAGAAGGACACTGTTGTGCCTCAGCCACAAAGAAATGGGACCCTGCACCCTCCTCCATGCCAGGCAGGCAGTGGTGGAGAAGATGACCCCATACCACAGCTGCAGAGTGACAACTCTTGCTACAAAGAGACCCTAAAACCCCAAAATCAGAAACTGCAGGTAAGAGCGAGTTTGAATCACACTGCCTATTTACAGTGATATCCCGACAGACTGGCTGAAAGACCTGGCTCCTTCCTGATGGTCTTTCCAGTAAGGACATTTTTAACACAACCTGTGGCTTTTGAACCCAGGCCGCCTTCATTCCATCTCTCCCCGCTACCCCCACATCTCGCTGTGTATTGCAGTAACTTTCACTTTTCCACCCTTCTCCACATCTTTCTGGAAAGGCAATTCATTTGCTAAGGACGAGTAATGGCTCTCAGAGTCCCTGCACATGCCAGCTGCTTGCAAAAATGTTCAAAATCTTGACAAGTGCTCACCAAAAGGATGAAAGGTGATGCATCCTCCTTAGAACAGAGATTAATGTTCAATGTATCCTGCATGTGCATATTTTCAAAAGGTTTAATGTGTACAGTAACTCTGTATGACCCTTTCAAATGCTTTTGCATGGGGCTGGACAGTGTGCATGGCTTTTCCTTGTGGTAAGCAAATTCTACAGATTTCCCACAAGAGCAGCAAATTCTTAACTTTTCTTGCTGAGTCTCTGGAATAATGTGAGTAGTTTCTTAAGCTCCTCATATATTAGGTAGAATTTTAAGTTTTTCATCCAGTGGTTACAGTATCAGGGCCTTAACTGCGAGTTGCTCTTTTTTTTTTGGGGGGGGGAAGGGAAAGTAATTAGGTTTTAATGGCTGAAAAGAATCTTTTTTTTTCATACGTATTATAAGTTCATGGAGGCTCTCTGACAGGAGCAGGGATAGAGTGCATGGAAAAGGTCTGCCACAATTCTAAGGGGACTCCATCAGGGTCTGTTTTTATTAAGTTTAACACCAACTATATTTCTTATGGAGTTATTTTCCTCTACAAGGATAATTTGTCAGAATCAGACAGGCTATTCATTTCTCCTCGCTTGTAAATACCCGGTGTGTGCTCCATCACCAGCACACTCTTCTGAAGTACAGGGGGACTCATAAAAACAACCAAGGGTCTCATTAATAACTAAAGAATATTGGACTATTTTTTTCTTCCATACCAATGTTTAGAAATAAAAGTATTGGCTCCTTCTCCATTTGCCATGCAATGCATTTTAATGCTCAGTTGTCCCCTTTGTACGAGTTAATACCCTAATTCTGGATTGCAGAACTAGAATATTAGGCACTATACACTCTTTACAACAGCCTCCTCCAGCTTCTGGATCCTCAGTGATGCTCTGAAAAAGCCAAGCACTTGGCTTTCATTTTCTCTGTCTGGATGAATTTTACTTCCCAAGGGGTTTAGGCAACAGATTCTGGGGATGCCAAATGTTCCCTGCCCTCCAAACAGGAATTAATTCGCTCTTTAATTAAACAGATAAATAACACACGTCTACTGCTGCGGCGTTTTACCTCTCATAGTTGTGGCTGTCAGCTTGCTGTCAGCATCCTCTGTTTAAAACCAACGTGTTTTCTCTGCTGATGTGAGACCACTGAGCTCCTCTCTTTAACAGGCTTCCACCAGCTTATATTAGTCCAGACTGTGGCTGAACAAATTAATTGTCCCTTAGTTTGATGTAATACACGAGGTGTAATGCTGGTTTTGGAAGAATAAGGAACAACATTAGTGAAAAGTAGGATTATTTAAAAGTCTTAATCATTGAACATAATTTGCATTTACTGTTAATAAAAGGATAGGTTAGTTGTCATTTACAGAAGGCAAAGCTTAAAAAAATTCCTTTTCCTCAGCATTCCCTGAAAACATACAACTAAGCCTCTATAATTCAACTTGCAATATAGAGCAACATTTTCCATTTTCAATCTTGCAAAACTTTGTCCTATCTTAGCTTTATACAATGAATTGTTTTGACCAGGAATGAAATGGTTGTCTCCATCAAAAGAGAAAAATTCTCTTCACTTTCATTGAGACTAATATTCACCCTGGTCTGCAAAGAAATGGTAACAGTGTGTGTGTGTATGTGCACTTCTTCAAGATATCACCCTAAACCGACCGGACATAAGATCTAGAACTCCAGATCACTGCTCTTATGATTAAAGCTCCTCATGTGATCAAGATTTTTAAAGACCAAGGTGATTGTTAATTTGCACTAGATCTGTACAAGCATAAGCTGAAATGTGTGGGGTCACATAACTCAAATTTTTATCCAAGACTTACTTTTAATTTCCCACTACCTCAATCAAAACAACTGTGAATACTGCAGTGTTAACACTTACCCACCCACTCCATCTCCACTGGAAATGGGGAACAAGTTTTCCAAGCAATGTTTTGAAAGTAAAAAAATAATTTAAAATCCTCTGTACACAACATATCCTTGAAAAATACTGCTGAGTACAGGAGTGTAAGGCAGTTTGGGAGCCAGGAGGTTAATCTGGTTTGTAGACAAAGTCATGTGCTGGGAAGGTAGGAATAAAGCTGATTAGAGAACCTTAATTGGCTACTGTCTTAATTATAAGAGAGATTTGCCATTGACTTGAGTGTCCTTTGAATCTCACCCTATATTTATGATACAGCACTGGCTGCAAATGATACAAAACTAAAATGTCAAAATGTACATTTGATTTGAATGCTCCAATCCTTTTGTTTGGCTATAAAGCTCTAGGTAAACTGCAGCACTGAGGAAATAAATAATGAATTATGACAATTAATAATTGATTCTATTTCTTGATCTTACTATTTCACATTCAGTGACCTACCTGGCCTCCTCTAAGACTACAAAGATTACCCGCCAGCAAATGTCTTTTAATGGTTGCTTTTACCTCTTGTTTACTAGTATTGTTGACCCCATTCACATCCTATAATGTAATTTTAATGGTGACTTTGTAATCAAGGAGCGCATGTGTCTGAGAGAACGGTAGCTAAGATTCAGAGCAACTCCAAAGCCTACAAAGCAGCCTCGCCTGAATGCATCCCTTCTCCTTTACACAAGAAGTACAAGTGGATTTTATATTAGCTAAAGCAGTAAACACGTTAAGCATCCAGAGTCTACTGATTACACTGGAATTCACAGAGACCCAAACACACTCTGAAAAATGTACCCGTATGTGCCCAAAAAGTGGTTTATAGGAGGAGACTTCTGCTGCTGTGATGGGCATGAGGAGTGCAACAGTGCAGGCACCTGGGTTTGACAGCCAGTGAGCCTGGGTCTGGCTGAGGCACACAGACCAAATACCCATGGCACAAGGAACTGGTTTTTTGGTGGTTTTTTGAGGCTGGCTGAGGCCAGGTGATGCCTGATGGCACCAGCTCCTCACTGTGAAGTCAGCCCTCCATGTTTTCTAAGCAAACGTGAAGTGACAGGCTGTACTACACACCACATCTGTACCTGGCGTCCTCCAGCCATGGGGGTTTTCATCGGCACATAGAAGCCCTGAAGCTGAATCAAAACCAGTCTTCCTTGCTTTGACCTATGTATGTTCAATAAAGTTACACTTCCAAAGCCCAGGTAAAAAGGCTATTTCTTGGATATTTTTTTCCCCGCTATACACATGTTTTGCATCATTGCCATTACCTACAGTAGTGAAAAACATCTTGGATATTTTTTTCCCCGCTATACACATGCTTTGCATCAGTGCCATTACCTACAGTAGTGAAAAACAAAGAAAAACTTGGACTCTGAGTACTAATATAAGCATCGGGGTTTGTGTCATTCACAAAGTGGTAAGAATAGGAACAACAGTCCCAACTGTAAATTATTTCTGCTGTATCAGTAGTTACTGTCATACACACCTAGGAAAGGTGGTGTTATTTATGTGGGAATTTCAGGAAGGAAGTTGATAAGTAGTGAAGATTTGCGCAAGAAAACCTTATGTCCGTTTTCTTTTAAAGAGTTTACAAAATTAACTTCAAAGTTAGTGCACCGCAATAAGCTATTCTGAAATTAAATGATAGTCACTAAGAGAGAAATCTGGAATAAATAATACCCAGAAAAAAAATTCAGTACTTCAAAGGAAATTACATTTGTGAATTTATTTTTGCTGATAAAAAAATATTATGCTTGAAATCTGGAATAAATAATACCCAGAAAAAAAAAAATTCAGTATTTCAAAGGAAATTACATTTGTGTATTTATTTTTGCTGATAAAAAAATATGATGCTTGACAACTTGCTGTGGTTCTTATAAAAATAGTGTTATGGGAAAATTTATGATAATACAAATGCTGTACACAGCAAATTGAAGCAAACGTTCTTTTGAAATGACGTTTGTTCACATAGATGTGTGTTTAGATACAGTGCTTATGTGACTGATATGCATCCATGAATATCTAATTATGATTACTTATACCTATACATCCTGAACTTCTGCAGGGTTTGCAATGATTCTCTGCAAACATTAAAGCCCATGGATTTTAGCAACTTTCAGTGCTATTTATTGGATTTCTCCAATCAGAGAAAATGAGAAATCAGGTGAAGGAGGCACCAGGGAGAAAATTACCCAAAGCCATGCAGTAGCATGGAGAAAGACATTAACAAAGCTGACAAAAATTATCCAAATTGGTTTCCAAATCCAACTGGCATCACAAGCCTTGCAGAGCAAGGCTCAAGGCAGTTTATACAGGTTTTTCCATACTAATCATCTCAATATAACCCTCAACAATGTCCATTTCAACAACTGTAGGGGAAAAGGTATTTGTATTTTGGAAAGTAAAGAAAATATCACAGGTATTTAACTGTGATAGCAGGGGTGAAATTGGAAGATGCTGAAATCGGGAAGCTCCATCTTGTCTTAGCACGGGAGTGTCTGAAGCACGGTCGTAGCTCCCAGGATGTAATAGTAGCAGCACCCACTTCTGTGATGCCTTGGAGGCTTTGCTGCAGATCTTCTAATGCAAACTCCCGCGATTTAAGCTATTGAACCACTGGCAATTAAAGTGAGCCAAAGTGAAACTGGCCACTTCCTTCTGCTACTTATCATGCTGACCATTACTGTCTCGGGCTTCCTTTGTACATTTATCTGAATCCATCCCTGTGTCTGCCTGTGTTTAACAGTTTTCCATTTTCTAGCACAGTGCAAATGAACAGTAACAAAGAAAACTGAGCAATTTGAGCATCCGTGTATCTGCTAGGAATGAAACAAGGAACCTTACCCCTTAACAACCTGCTCAGGGACTGCAGCCTGCTTTTGGAGACCTGCTCCAGACCTTCAGCGATGTGATCTAACACACAGTGACAAGCAGTTGGGAATGCTGTGCACACAATCTCAGCAATTTAATTACAATCAAATTAGTTATTTAATCAGGATATTAGCTTGAAACAGAAAAAAAAAAAGTTTTTTAAAAAAATCCATTTTTTCCTCTTCCTCCCCACACCTCCAGAATCAATGGATGAACACATAAAGTAGCAAGGTGGTAATAGCTGTTAGTTCCTGCTGTGCAAAAGCTTCATTAAGCTTTTGCTAAACTCTGTTGGTATATTCCTTCATGCCATCCATCCACAAATAGCTTGAATCTGGTCTAGTTATTGATCAACTTGTTACTCTGATAGCTGATCCAGTCAAAATCCCACATATTCATACTCACTATACTCCAGTGAAGGACAGAAGTGCTTTCCCACCTTTTTCAGATACTGGTTAGCTTCTGAATCGAAACTAGTTACCTGAATAACATTAGAGCTACAGGTGAATACAATTTTATAAAGTCACATGGGAAGTTTATAATGGAAAGGGGAAGAAAAGAGATCTTTCTAGTCCCACACCTGTGTCCTAACCAAAAACTTATTCTTCCCTCTGACTCAGAAGGACACAGTTTTAGCAGGAAGACAAAGCCATTTTATTTTATTTTTTTGCAGTCTTAGTGTCATAAATCACTGAAGCGTTTGGGAATGAACCACCAACCCTAAAAAAATTCAACACTGTATTTTTGATAACTTTATGGCTAAAGAAGCTGAGCTGTGACTCAGTTATAAAGCAAACTCCCCCTGACTCATGCCATTCAGCTAATGCCTTGTCCTCTACGTGCCTTCACAGTCCCCAGAGGAAAGCCTTCTTCCTTTTTTCTCTAATCATCCCTGACGTGTAGCTGGCCAAGTGATCTGTGCGACCATGCCAGGGGTACGCTGAATTAGTCTCTTCACACACAGAGGAAAACAGATGGAGAAGTGAACACCTTGATGCCCCAAGCAGTGGGTTGTCATTTGTGCCTGTGCTTATATGTACAAAATGCTGCCCTTCTGAGGTCAATGTATTATTAAACACAGTTTTCACAGGTGTAAAGGATTATACAAGGTGGAAAGCAGGGGGGTGCATGAGCAGTTGAATCTGCTCATGCTTGCTGTAGCACAAAGGTAGAGAGAATACTTGTTTTCTGCTTGACTTTATTACCTAAGTTGCTTTATCAGGTGAACCAAAACATAAAGGAGAGAAAAAAATAGATCAGACCAAACTGATTTATTTTTTCTTCACTCTTTCTCACCAAAGTGAAACACCCAGGCCAATTCTGTTGTATAATGTGTTTTGGGGGAATAAATTCACAGTCCTGCTCCAGGAAGAATAACTGTTCTTCTTTCCTATCCTGTGTTTCTACTTAAGCAATCGCTCAGCAGCTGTTTATGCAGAATAAAGAGAAACAAATTTTCAATTTCTTTTCCTTTCTGAAGAAATTTAAACCCAATCTTCTCTCTGAGAAGATTATACTAATCACCATCATCTATGTGTCTCCAGGCTCTGGTCCTTCTGTTGATCATTAGGCAAATATAGACCACAACTGTAATAAGAACCAGCTGTATGTACGG
>NW_010198188.1:0-35490 GCF_000695765.1 Mesitornis unicolor | reverse complement strand
GAAAGAGTGATCAGACCACTGCTTTTTAGCTGGGCAAGAGAGCACTTTTGCTGGTTTTGGTGTTTTGTTTGGTTTGGTTCTTTAAATAGCATTTGAGTGGGCTGCTGCTCCAGCCCCATCTCTTTCAATATAAACATCCACAACTTCTCTTTCTTAGTCACAGTGTTCACAGCTCATCTTCCTCATCCAGCTCCTGCTCACCCACTCTCTATCCTCATCCTCCAAAGCTAGTACCTTGGCTCAAGCCATTTGGGTGACATGGGCTTGCTCAAATGCCCTAGAATTAAGGGAAAATCGAGAAATTATAAGGTGGAAATGAGATAAAGAACTGAACTGAGGGTTGGAGATGGCTGTTTTTAGGGTGAGTGATGGCACTGCTGAGCCCTGTGATGATGAACAGGGTTCTTCAGTTTCTTGGTGGAGTCATTGACGTAGGACAAGGGATTGGGTTAAAAAACCCGATTTACCAGTTCTGCCTCTAAAGAAGTGGTCACAGATGTGGCTTGTGTGTCTGGTAAAATGCAGAGCCAGTTGTGAAGCCATGAGTCTGATTGTGGCTTTCCAGGTCTCTTGATTTTGGGGTTTATTTTGTAGTTTTGGCCTTGTTTCAATAACTAATTGTACTGTGTGCTCCATTGATCTTGGGAACAATTTGCAACCAGATTAAATCTCTGCTAATGTAATTGGTGTAAATGCAAGCTTGGCCTAGCGTGCGTTGAAGGAAACACGCTCGGCAGTGCTGTGCACAGGCTGCTCGAGAGCACCTGGAGAAAGAAACATCTGTGCAGCTGTGGGGACGCCTTCGGGACATGCAGAGGCAGGAGCTAATGCTGCTGGGTCTGACTTCTCTCCTCACCCACTGGAAGGTGGAGGATGTTCTGTATCCTGTTTTTGTTTCTTTTCTTATACCTATTACATGTTTTCTTTTCACTTTGTGTCAAGTTTATGCCTCCCTTGACCACAGTGAAAGGTATTGAGCAACGATAGCACGGAAAAGACTTGCAGAAGCACAGGTGGGTGACTTCTGCCAAGCTGACGAGAATTTTAATTAGCGGTTTTTTCATATATTTCTGGTACTGCATATGTAAATCTGTCTGTTGAATCACACTGAGATCTCTCTATGGTGACAGTGAACTCTGATCTTATGAGCACAAGATGTAAAGAGAGATGCAGCACAGCAGAAATCAGTTGTTTAGTACCAGTATTTTTCCCAGCTCTCTGGTAAGAGAAAGACAAGCCCCACTTTGCTGTGTCACGGTGGGGTAGGAAGGAATGGTCACGGAAAGCAGAAGAAGCTGTGCAGTTTCTGTCTGGCAGAAATGCTTCTCTATGGCCCCTGGAAGGTGCCACTGCAGAGAAGAGCTAATCAAGTCCTAAAAAATAGCCAAAGTTGCATTATCTGATCTTGTCTTTAAAAAAAAAAAATATTTTCTTTTAAGTCTAGTTCTGTGGCACTCAGCTACACAGTAAATTGTTGTCTTACCTCATTTTTATGTATCATGTAGGCTTAAAAAAAAATTATTACACTGCAACTTCAGCCATTACAGGCGGCACAACAGCAGAAAGCCTGCGAGCTCCTTGTCTCATAGAAATGAGTTGCACATGCAGAGCCACACAATTCCCTTTCACTTCTTCCTTCCTCCCTTCTCCTCACCTTCTGTTCAATCCTGAACTCTCTCTTGCTTGGGCAGAAGGCCCCCACTCAGTAATTCCCAAATGCAGCGGCAGGGGTGGTGGCTGTGCAGTCATGCGAGGAGCTGTGGAGCCCTGAGCTGAACCCTGCTCCAGGCTGGGCATGCTGTCTGCATTTTTGTCCAACTACAACCGCAAGAGTTCTCTGTTGTGATCCTCTGGGGCTTTAACCTGCTTTCTTTTAAAATTTTACTTTCAACCTCAGCTCATATTTTTGCTTATTGCTAACATGATTATGGCTGTTTCCTCCTTTTATTTAATCTATTTCTGTCCCCTGGAGTAGTCTTTCAATGTAGTTCGCTATGAAGAAAAAAACCTTTGTTCACATCATAATCTCCTGTACAAATAGCACGTTTCCAGTGCAGGGATGTCCAACCGAGCTCTCCAGCTCAGTGGCCCTGTGCACTACCTGAGTGGTAGCTATGAAACACTGACATCTGGTTTAATTAATTGACAAGGTTAATCTTCTGCTTCAATCTAGCATTAGCATTGTTGTTAATTTCAAAAATATAATCCAAATTTCTATACTATGCAAAAAATCTCCACTTGCAGAAACTAGATGGTATGCATGTATATTTTTCTAAATAGTGACTATTTTGTATGATCTACTAGTAACTCCATCAGATAATTTTTGTATGGTAACTTGTAGCATAAGTGTTTTGCTTGAGTGGCACTGTAAGTACAGTGATGGATAAAATCAATACATTATCAACCATTTATGAAGCTATCTGGAAAACCTTTGTTGTGGGAATGAGACAATAAGGATAGGCACTGATATTATGAATGCCACACCATGGGGGCTCTCTGCGCTGGCATATGGTAAATCACACAGTTGTTGGATTGAAAATTCAAGGCCAGTTGCCCCAGTGTTACTAGAGCTGTATGAGATCTAAATCAGTGCAGGTCTCTTCCCTGGTATTTATTTCAGAAGGACTGTTAGGAAATCTTTATCCAAAATCAGGAAACATTACCTAGGAGTAGAAGATAGTTATGGGTCATTACCTGGCCATACTATGGGGACACAGGTTCTCCATATGGAAAAAAAAGTTCACAGCGGACTGTTCAAGGAATATGGATAACATGCGTGGATGTTCTCCACGCGTTGGTCACCTGGATGGCAGCTGCCATACCCAGGCCTTATTCCTGTCTGTTACCTTACATGGTACATTAAATAAGTGCTGCAGTATATTTGACATTTTTTTGCAAATTTCCACATATATCTTACAACTCAACACTTCTGTTGGCTGGATGTTCACTGTAAACACATTAATCATCCTGTATTCTTCCTGGATCCAGTTGCAGGATACATACTATTATGTAGAATGAATGCATATTCAGATATAGAAGTGAAAAAATGTAAGAAGATTTAACTTTGATTAATTGAACTGTATTAATTTAACAGATGGTGTGTTCTGACACCCACCAAGCTTAGATTTAGATTTGTGATACTTGAAAGAGGGATCGCTGCCTCCATTTTGATATAAATTTTGAATCCCTACACAGTCCCCAGATGTTCAACTTGGCTTTTTTTTTTTTCCTTCCATTTTGTTTTGTCTTCAACTCTTGGTTGGTAAGAACTGATTCAGTCCTGGGACTTGCAGAGGTTTGATACTGCCTTATAAATCATAATCCTTTGTAAGAAATGACAGTTTCATTATATGCAAACAAATCTTAATCTTTAAGTATAAATACAGAAGGATTTAGTGGAGAATCTCCTTTCTACTAGTGAAGTATTAATTAGTTTAGGGAACCCCTGCTAGACTGGTTATTTTGAGAGGACCCTTCTGAGAGTTCAAACAGATTTCTTATTTTTAAAAAAATGGTTTAGAAGGAAGCAAGGCTTTATCTTTGCAGTCTTTCTAGAGAGACTCTCATAATAGATATCATCTTCTTGCTGTGCACTCTGACCAACACCTATGCTTGTATACGGAAATACTGTGAGGTAAATCACAGCTTGCACTTAGGTATATACTTTTCATTATGTCTGATACAGCAACAGCTGGTGTTGGACTTCTCTAGGGTGCACTAATACCTTTTATTTCTGATGACCTGGGCAACACTATAAAAATTGTGCAGATTTTATTTCTTTATTGAAGTCTATCTCTCCTACATTTACCATTGCTGTAGCATCATCTAATAACCACCTATAATTACAGGCTAGTAGGAGCTATGCTTATACAGCTTGAAACCTGTCAAAACACTTATGATCTCCAGGAAGTAGAGTCTGCTCTCCTACTATTTCTGATCGTAACTACTTGCATGGAGTATATCTTATTGGTGATGTTTTTTCCCCCCTTCCTGTGCCATCCGAGGTTTCTAGACGTTTTTCAGTATTTCTGTTTCGGCACAGAATCGGGACTAGAATTAGCATTACCTCTTCCACCACAGATTTTCTGCTTGTCAAAAAAGTCTCCAAAAGTCTCAGTTTATGTTACTCACTTATAATCGCTATTCTCTCAAGCGCTGTTGGGAACCCAAGTCTCATAAGATGTCAGGTTCCTTACACATTTACCATCCACCTTTGAATAATAGATTCATTAACCATTTGTGTGTATTTGATAGAAAAACAAAGTAATGAAATAATGGTATCACTAGGGAGAATGTAAGGATAAAGTAATATATTTGCTTAAAACTATGAATTTGCAGTAAAGAACAATGTTATGCAAAGCAAAAATGCATCGGGGACCCTCTTGAGCTGGTGCTCATAAGCCTATAAAACCTGTCTGTGCTTTCTGTGCCTGATCTGGCACCCCCTGTTTGAGTGGTCGGTATGACCTGCTCCTCTGCTTGCCCAGGGTGGCACATCTCAGCCATGTCCACTTGTCCTCTGCCTCTTACTTTGCTCATTCCACGTGACTGGAACACCTAGAGACAGTCTGTGAACACCCTCTGCTCGTGGAGAAACAACTATTGTCCCCTTTAATTAGTCCATTTCTGGTTTTGGGCTCCAGGCTGCTTCCCCTTTCTTTTCAGCCTTTTAAAATTCAGTGGCACTGCTCAATATCTCTCATGATATATAAGTTATAAGCAGCACTAGCTTCTTTCAAGATTTATGACACTTAGCTTGCTTTGAGCTCTTCAAAGAATTTACAAATGACATATAAATACAAGAAAAAAACCTGATTTGTGACCTGGGTTGTGCAATGCTTTACACATTCTTTTTTTATATTTAGGAGAACCCTTCAAGGCCCCCTTCTGTAAGCTGGTCTCACAGGGTTGTATAGATTCTGTTGCAGGCACGAAAGCTGCTGAAATTTTGACTAACCCTGGCTCCTAGAGTTGCTTAGTAACTATGAGTGGTTTCCCAGGCACAGCATCCAAGTACCAACCTCAAAGTCAAGAACAGTCAAACTGTACCTCTAAAGCAACGCACAGCTTGCAAATAGCTTGGGCTCAATACTATACAATAAAATAGCAAATGTCACTTTTGAATTTAACCAATATTTATGTTGCAACTTATGTCATGAAATGAAAATATATATATATATATATCCCTTCAAAAAAGGGAGTGTTTACTTGTTTTAGCTTGTTACTTTGGAAGATATTTTATGGAGCTAAAAACATTACCCTTATAATCTGGAATTACAGTGGGGCAATGGGATGTGAATATATTAGCATAGGCTAAATTAATAGAATAGGATAGGAAAAAAAAGTCTAAGTATTCACTTTAGAATTTGGTGGTTTCTTCTGGTTCTCTTCAAAGGTTATTATCTGAAGACTTTCAGCTGTCTAGGCCTTCTGTACTTAAATCTCATTTTGGAGGAAGGAGAAAAACCCATATGTGGCACCACTGGTTGGAACAGAGGAAAAAGCTATGATGCAGGAAAGGTAGAAAGGCAAATCAAACAGTGCCTAGCGTTTGTCACAACTGGAGTTAGCATCTGAGGCAGATCTTATGTAAATGAGAAATAGATCTCTGTAGGATTACTTAAAATTATTATGGTAAATCATCTGAAATGAGTGAGAAATTGTTGTGTAATGAAAATTCAGAGTTATGTACTTAGTGGCTTAAAATTCTAAGCAGGTAAAGCTACAATGCTGCTGAAGGAAGTTAATCAGGAAGACCATAATAGAAATATTTTTTTCTTTTTTTGTGTGTATTTTTCTCTAAAGACAGAGAACAGGAGCTAATAATCTGCATAACTATTGGAAAGCTTGGGAATTGTGTAATTTCTTAACTAAACTCCTCCTATGCAGACAGTTAAATCATTCTGCATTGGTGCCAAAAACCTGACAGCACCACATTGCTATTTTAAAATGCATTCCTTGCAGGATGCTAGACTGACAGGGGTGCTATGAAGACATTGCAAGGGGGAGAAATGAAGCTATGAAGACAAAATGCAAGTCTTCAAATATGCTAGCTCACATTGTATACTGACTTTTTTTTTTTATTTTTTTAGCTCAAATATGTTTGAACCATATCAGTGTGGTTTTGGTTTTTACAAGGTCATCTCTAAGGAATCTTTTAATTTATTTTTTTTGGTAGGAACCAAACTACTTGTTCAGTCAGTGTCCTTTGTGCCAAAAGTGACCATACATCACCAAGCGATGCAGAACAGCACCGGTCGTGTGTAAGTATTTCTCACATCACCGGTCTCAGGTGACCCTGCTCAAAGCAGCATTAGAGAAAGCCAGGAGCTCCCTGAGGCAGCTGAACCTCAGGTCTCTGCGGGAGGTGGTGGTACAGTACTATAGCTCGTTAGGTTCTTTGGATGCATAAAGAACACGTACTGTGTCCCCAGACATGCGCACACACCTTTAACAAGGACTGCGCTAAGGGTCTATGGTTATACATCAGTTTTTCAATACTAGGGAGCTACATCAGGTCTTGATGTACGTGAACTGTCAGTGCATTCAGTTGTTAGCCTGGGTTATTTTGTTGTTTCTTGGGGGTTGTGTTTGGTACTTTTTTTAATCAGCAAAAAGCATGTTGAATATTTCAGTCTGTCTGCTATGGCAGCAGTTTTAAACTGGGCAGATTTCATCATTATATCACTACAGGATGGCACAGTCTGAGCAGCTCTCTTAGTACAGCTATTATTTTCTTTGATATTTACATGGCATGGCTATGTAAGCCCATAAAACTTCCAAAATACAGATATAAAACCCTCGATTGCTTGGAGCCCAAGCCAATTTCCTATTTGGGTAATTGCATTCTGTCTATTTAAAATTCACATGTCAATTTTCAGTTTGATATTGATTGGACTCTTCTTCACTTTCTTGTACTAAACCATCTGTGCGCTTGTAGACAGTAACTGCAGTTCATCCTCCAGGTAGTTGCATTTCAGTCCCTGATGCAGTGGCTGGACTGGAGATGTCCAGGCTGCTTCAGTGCCACCAACAGCTAAAGTGGCTCCTGACCTGTCCGATGAAGCCAGCTCCACTCTTCTTCTTCAGCTGGGGAGGTCATCTCTGCCTCTGCAAAGTGACCTGATCTCTGCTGCTTCCACCTCTGGAAACATCTGAGATTGGTGGGGTTTTTTGGCATGAACTCCCTTTAGAAACATGGTCTGGAAGGAACCTTGTGCAGTAAACTCAACTCTGCGCCCTGCTATGTTGGCAACCATAGCTTACAAAATCAGTGAGTTGCACTGCTCCCATTACTCCTATTGCAAAGGTGTTCCAGACTCTTGCTATTTTAGTGGTGCAAACTGACCTGGGAAGGCCTGGAATGGCAATCAGCTTGCTTGCTTTTGGACTCTCTCCACCTCTGCATTTTAGCATTCCAAGGGAATATGCTTAACACGAACGTGAACTTTGCTGCAGAAGCAATGCAGAGCTGAAAGGTCCCAGACAGCCTGGCAGAAAGGTCCCCGAATACTTGGTTGGGGAGGGGAAAAGGAAAGATATATTTTTCCCTTTTATCTTGAACTTTCCATGAAGCAGTTCAGTAAATGCTTTCCACCAGCTCCAGATAATTCATTATATGAAGGAGAAAAGTAAGGTATAACATCTATTTCTTGCTGAATATATTGCTGAAAAGCTCTGATGCATGCTTATAAGAAGAGTGTCCTGGAGCCTTTTGATATTATAGTAAATCCTTAGTAGCAGTGTTTTATTCCAGCTTTCTTTTACTTGCCCTATGATGCCCATTGGGTACAGAGGAGGAACCCTCCCATGTAAACTCTCCTGTATACTCTTCCTTTTTGTAATTAGCCTGTGTCAACAATCCTTGCAAAAATCTGCTCAAGCCACTCAATGCATGCTTCACTTTGTTTGTGCTGTTGTCACTTGGAGTCCTTTTTAAACAGAAGATAATTATCAGGAAAACAGAGCTACAAATCGACATACTGTGGCCCTGGTTACGTTTGGCCATCTGATCAAGATTTCTACTGTAAAACATGGTCACCTCCCCATTCTGCCTCTCCAACAGCTTTTCTTGTGTTGGATGAGTTGCCCTCAGATGTCTTTCTCTTTTAGCTACAGAGATAACCAGACCCATATTCCTTATTTAAAGCTAGTCAAGTTGTACACTACAGTTAATAAAGTTGTAATTCATCATACCTAAACCTCATTCATGTTTAAAAATTGCTACAAATCTCTATTAGTAGTCTGTGTCTAGCAATACAAGTGCTCAGGGTTTAAAACTTTTGGGGCATGTAATTTATTGGCTTTAAGCTTCCCTTTTTTTTCTTTTTTTTTTAAAGTGTAAACCAAGGAGAGAAAACCATGCACCACACTCAGATGAGAAATTTAGAAATGTAGTCCAAAAAAGCACCACATATATTACTTTAATAATAACATGTATGACAATGTCAATGTTCTCTTCTCTATGATACCTATTTACCTCACAATAAATCTTGGTTTTTAAATATTAACACTGGGTGTAAATACTAAAGATTTGCAGGCACTGAAATACCTACAAAATCAAGGTATCTAGTGACATTCAGAGCAAGCTGTCAGCTCTTCTTTCCAGGCCACATAGTTGTTACCCACTTTTATAGCACTTGTAAAAATAAAGAAGTAAATATATATGAAAGAAACATGCGGTAAGATGCAAAAAAATAGGATCATTCGAAAGCAGAAAGGGAAGAAGTAAAAGGAAGCAACTTGGATAAAACTGCTGGTAACAAATTTAGCAACCTGTTTATCAAAGGAAGTTCTTAACCCGTGCTTTCCACAGCAATTAAAAATAAGCATCACACCTCGGGACATATGGCAAAGCAGCACAAACAGTGTGAAGAACTCAGGCCAGTTGTCTCTGTTCAAGCAATTGAGATAGCATTTATTTGTATTTCTTTAATTCTTGAATTGTCCTGATATATACAACACAGTAATCCTTATACAGAATTAAAAATTTATTCAAAAGTTGACTATAATGTCTTGAGGTGGTGACCCTGCTGGAGCAGCTGCCCTGTGCTGGAATATACTCTGTCCTGCTGTGAGCAAACTTGAACTGGGCAGAAAAATATCCAAAGGGTTTTTTTCTGGAACACGATGAAGTTGGGAAATATGTGAAATCAACCCTGAACTTTTGCTTTGTTTAGGTAAGGTCCAATTAAAAAACAAACACACAAACCCAATTAATGGCTACAGAATAGCTCATTTAAGCCCAGGCAAGCCAAGAAATATACTGATGAAGAGAAAATAAAGGTTGGATTATTCTATGAACGTTGCTTGGGAGCAGGGTAAAAATGTAGTTAACAATGCTATTGCTATCTGAAGGCTCATTTTGTGCTTTTTGCTGTGAACAAAACCCTCGAAAGGCAATTCAAAAGCCTGATATAGGAGACAATCATGTCATAATTTCATCTGTAAGCTCAGTTAATGGCTTGCAGTGATTGTATGTATTTCCACGGTGATGAAGATGTTTGTGTAGTGTATACAGCCATGATAAACCCCAGGCTGGAAGTGGATTGGCTTCCAGTTCCAAAAATGTAACTTTTATTTGCTGAGTTGGCAAGAGGGATACCATTAACAAAAACTGACCTGTCTTCAGAAATAGTTTCATGGCTGACGAGTGCTGTTGGGAGCCTGAGTACAGCTCAGGAAAAAAAAAGAAGGTATTTGGTGTCGCTGGCACATTGGATGAAGTTTAAATAAGGTTTAAATGCTGTTACCACTTTTTAATAAGAATATTTCTCTAAAAAAATACAAATAAAGAGGACAATCTGAAATATTTAGTCTGCCAAGGAGCTAAGAAAAAGAGGAATGACTTATTTAACAACTAATTTTAGTTATTTCTGAGTATTTTAAAAACATGTCCAAAAATCTTAAAAATAAAAGCATCAACATGTTTAAAACATATATTTTCAATATGCTATACTTGATAACTTTTCAGAGACTGGATGCTTTCAGGTAGGTTAAAATACTGTGCAAGATAGCTATTCTGAGCTTCCTCATAACACAAAGGTCATTGAAACGGAAACAGACCAACAGTAGTGAACAGTCATTTTTCCAGATAGATTTGGATTGAAGCAAAAATGGTGCAAATATCTAAACTGCACCAGATGTTTCTGGACAGCCCTAATCTAACGGGCATGGATAACTGCACTGGTAGGTAAGCACAAACACACCTTGACAATAATTCCCTTTAATTTGCTTATTTTGGCGAGTAAAACTCACAAAGGAAACAAGTGTGTGCTCACCCTTTACTTAAAGTTAGCATTTCTTTTATTAAAATGTGGCACCTTATCTTCATAGAGAAGTCTGCTCTTTTCCTCCCATATCCCTTTTTATGAAGCTGTTCTTTCATATATAGCTTTGAATTATTCCCTCTTTCACTATCAGAGTGGAGGCAATGAAATATATCAAATAGATGACTGGAGCTCAACAGGTCCTAACATAAGTTCTTTTGCTCTGCTATAGCAATATAACTTAAATACTGAAGGAACTTCCTTTTTAAAGAAGATCTTTATTTTATTAAGAGGAGGAGTAGAAGATCAGCAATCCCTTGATATCATCAGTGCTCAGTCCCATTGGATAGACCCTACAGACTTCTCTAATTATTCACAGAACATTTTGAGCAGATGTCCAGAAAATGAATTATCTGCTGTCTGCCAAAATCTACTTCTGGCAAGCAGCGTATCAGGTAGATAAAAAGACAGGTTGAAAATATGAATAAAACATGAATAGAACATCCTGGGGCATTTTGATCCTCATAAATTCAGAATCACCAGTTGAATCTATAGAGGTGCAGAAGGTAGGGTAGGCTACTGTATGGAAACGTTGAAGGAGTCGGCTTTAGAACGAATACTCTTAACAAGCATTTCCTTGTGTTAGTGGCAAGATTGCTGTGTCAAGTAATGGAAAACACTTTAGGGCATGGGATGGCAGCAGTTTTCAACATCTACCATGGGAGACAGAGATTCCAGACTTCCAGCATCAGCCTGAGCCCTGCAAGTCACACAGAATTGTCACACATGTTGGATTCTCAACTCTAGCAGAAGTTGCTAATACCCATAACTCTCACTATTCTGCCATTGGCAAGGACATCCCCATGTAATTTAGCCTTACTTTGAGAATCTAATAAAAAATATTTGCTCTCTTAGTAGGAATGTGCATGATGCTTTCCTTATTAAGGCAGGCTGTTCTGTATCATTAAAATAATGAAAACCTGGCCGCTATGCTACAAAAAGGCTGAATGTTGCATTTCATAAATTTGCAAATAGAAATGCTATCCAAGAGGTGAATTTTAGGTTTTAAAACAATTAGTCTTATGTTAGCATGTATTGTTACGAGATCACATTTTTGATAACTATCTGTATGGTATCATTTCAGGCAGCTTGATATAGAATCAAACCAAAGAAAACATCAGTTATTTGAGAGGAAAGGAGAGACCCAAAGACTTTGTATTGAGTTAAAGTGTGCAATGTTCTGTACTCTTTGACTGAATAATAAAAAACTTTATTCTACTTTAGCAGTAGGTATTGCCCTACATCCATACCAAAATTTTATCATGTTGGACAAAATGCACTGGTTTGCTCAAGAAATATGAATGGTTTTTCATATGGAAAAAGTTGCTACATAAGTGGTAGAGGAAAAGATGGGAGTACAGAATGATTTGGAAATTGTGATTAAAAGAAATGAATGGGTAGGTTGGTAACTTAATAAATAACAGACCAGGATTATTCATGATGCTTTCATTAAAAGTAGTGATAAATTACTGCCAAGAATAAGTCTGTTTCTTTGCAGCAGTTTTGAACTATTCAGTGAAACCATTGTAGTTACTAATTCATACAGGATTCTACATAATTGGGATGCCCAATTATAACAGTTGAGTTTCAGAAATGACAACTTTCGCTTTCCTTCAGGGATCTGTAATTTATTCCATTACCTTGAACTTGAGTTATGCACTATGCCAAAACAAAATTTGCTAATGTTCTCTTAAATCCCGCTGTCTTTGGTTCATACTGTATAAGTGAAGGAAGCATGCTGAGAGGATTAAAAATATGGGAATTACCATTTTAATACACTTGCCTCATCCACAAGGAGACAATAGAAGGTTTTTGGCCTCAGTAAATCCACTTCAATATATGCAAAGAGTTCAGAAAAAAATATTCTATCTTATTGTCTTCATGAAAGTAATAGCAGCATAGCCTGTGATAGAAAGGCCAAGATTAGTTTATTTACCAAAGAAATGTGATGGTTTGTTTTGTTTTGCAGGGACAGCTTTCCTTACTGTGTTTTATCTCACTAAAATATTTCCTTACTGCATTAATTCATGTGAGGTCTTAGGCATAAACTGCTAGTAGAAGCATCCACGCTTTCAAAAGTGTGGCTGATGCCATGTTTCTCTGCACTTTGAAATTTCCAACATAGAAACCAATCCTAAATTCAGCTAATGGTTTTTCTTTTGACGTGTTGACTCTTAAAGCTGCTGAGATATTAGGATAATGAGTGTTTGAAGAAAAGAATAATCTATTTATACAGAATCAATGAAGTGTTGCCATGGGAAACCTGAAGCTCTCAAAAGGAGGTTTCCTATAATAGAGGATTTTCTGGGGGAGGGAATGGCTCATACACATTGGATTCTTTCTAACTGTTGCTGTCTCATTGCCATCATTCATGTGGCACAGCCCTGCCTGGTTTAAAGGAGGAATTCTCTTCCTTTAGATCATTGAGCAGCAGAAACTGGAAAAATTACTTGCTGGGATGTCCCGTGAGTGTTACAGAGGTGAGGTAGGAGAAAGCTGCATGAGCAGCAACGCAACAATCCAACTTATGGAAAAAGATCTGTAGAAGGGTGGTCTGTGGAGGAATTTCAAGTATGCTGGAGAATTTTGTATGGGGGGATTTTAGCTACAGGCTTGCACAGCTAGCTTCAAGGGCAGAAAAGATGATGGTGATATGGTTAGCTTGCTGGAACTCAGAGGAGACGGACTGTTTTTTCTCATAGCTTTGTTTTCAGTATAACATTGCACACATTATTTCATTTGTGATTGGACAGTCTCAACTATAGTATGTCCATGAAAGTGCAGTTATGCATTCTTCCAAGGTTTGGGGAGGGTATTAATATCTGTAATGTGTGACAGTATTGCCTTCTGTTGCTGCAGTGAAAAGTACCCTATCAGCCTCTAAAAACTGACTGATGATAAATTGGAGTGCTTGCCTATCAAATCATGCAGGATTTTTCATATGGGGTCAGCAAGATTTTAGGCACCTAAGAGATATAACAAGTAGTTTTATTCTAGCCCTTTCTGCCTTCCCACCAAGGGGACGTAGCTAGATTGTAAGCCCAATGCAAGGATGTGTTTTGTGCTCCTGTGCATTTTGTGTAATATGAACTGAAGGTGTCAGTGGTGATGTCGCTGGCTCACTACTCTTGCTGCCTCTGAATTCAGTTTACAAGGCAATGAATTGGAACAAAGCCAAAGATAACCCTGAATGTCAGAAGTGGTATCTTTAAAGTGATTCTGGTTGTACAGGCAGCCAAAGAAGTTCGGTCCCTCTTCAAAGTCATGATGCAAGTATTGTAATGCAGATTACATCAATTTGCTACCAGTTACTGACAGCTAGCACGAATTTTTTAAAGATTCTACACAGTAGTCATGGAATAAAAAGCTCTCTGCATGAAAAGGAAGTTGTATTTTCATGCAGATGATCCATCCTAAAAATACTATCAATGTTCTCATATATGTAAGGCAAAATTCAATCCTGTACAGTATATTTTATGACTATGACAGGATTCAGCTTATAGCATAAACAGTACTTATGTTTAAGCACATAAGTAACACCACTGACTGGAATGCATGCTTAAGTACTTGCTGGTTATTTCTTAGTAATTAATTTATTGCAGAGAGGCAATAGAAATGCTGACTTGCAATATACCAACAATAAGTTTGCTGTGGTTCCAAACTATCCTCGTGCAGGACTGGTGTGCAGGTGTGTGATGAATGAGCGTTGACAAGATTGTACAATAAATACTTGAAATACCAAAGCAATGACTACTGAAGCATAAAAGAAGTACTGTACTGGGCCATAATTCAAACCAGCATTCCATTTACAAATGTAATAAGCGTAATAGAAAATATTAACTCTCATAGGAAATTACAGTTTGTGTGCATAAGTGCATGGGTTTTTTTGAAGTTCAGTTTCCTACATGCTTTATGTTTCTGCATCAAAGTTACCAGCATAATTTTAGATTGCAGCTCCATTCAGTAACATTATGGCACTCTGTACACAGTGCTCACACAGGCTGCTTCCTGCTGGGGACTCAGTTTTTGCAAAGATGCATATGTGTTTCAAGCTTACCCATAATACGAGCACTGTTAACTGCAGTGTGTGCCCGTACCTTTTATTAGCATGTAAAGGCACCCACAAGCCATTGGGACTACCCCTAGATGATGGCCATAGCCCTATACACAGATGTGTATACAGAAGGAATGTTCTCCAAAAGCTGGTTTTTCATGGAGGGAGGTGGAAGTGATTTAGATACATTTCACTCTTTGGCCAATGCCACAAAATATGCTCTGTCTTCTCCAGCGCCTCATTATATGAGGGTGAAGTGAAGTGCAACCTCTCTACAAACAGCGTGATTCTCTGCCAAAAGAAGTGTCTGAGTTGCAAGAGATGCTTCACTTTCTGAAGCTACAGGTGCATGTTCAATGAGTGCTCACCACTAGGACCATTCTTTCCTGTGTCAGTGGATACAAATGGATATGAATTTAAGTGATTTGCCAGCAGTCCGGGCAGAGATTAAAACCTGTGTCTTCCAAGTCCCTGGGCAACATTGCAGCCTTTGCGGTTTTCTTGCTTCCTGATGAAACTTCACAGCTTAATAATCGTATCTCAAAAGAAACCCAAAAAATCTCTGAAAACAAAACAAAAGCAGTAAATAAATCATATTATTCAAATGACGTTTAATCCAAAATTAAAAAAAAATGTAATTATGAAGGGAAAAGGAAGAAAACTAAATCACTGTTCTGCTTCTTCCTTCGTCTTCAGGAAGTTCTGCTCAATGTCTGAGTTCCACAGAGCTGTTTAAAATAACCATCATTAAAAAGTTGCTATCATGTCTCTGACAGCTTTATTTTTTGTGTGTGTGCACGCGCTCATAGCCTATCCAAGTTAGAGCAAAACACTGTGAGAAATCTCCTTTGTTTCCAGTTGCAGATCTGGGAGCAGAAAGTACAGCTTGCTACAGCTGTAATTGCTGCCTTGGATTTCAACTGGCCACTTTCTACCATTATTCACAAGACAGCTTTATTGCATTTTGAGATCTGATTATTAACTGTCACAAAAGCCTTGGTGCTGGGAAGGAGGAGTGACATTCCCAAAGCTAAACATGCAGCAGCTGTCATCCAGAAGATGACATCGTTCTCATGCTCAAATGTCACAGCTGTTTATAATGCCACCACGGTGGTTTGGGGTCATGGTAATGCTAAGAGATGTCAGGGACTTGACTGGCGCTGACATGGAGCAGCATGGCACCAAGGTGCACGAACTGGCAAGGTGGACTTGTCTGTTCGCTCCGAGTAGGTTTAACCAGTTGTTGGCAGAAGAAATGTTACGGTTGCATTTTACATCTGATGCAAGTACATGGAATACAAGGAAACCCTGGAGCTCTGCTTAAGAAGCAAGCTGTGGCAATGTGCATTGTGATGATGACTATTTTGCCTTATACCACGTAGTCCAGTTAGGAACACAAAAATTATCAGTGCTACCTGTGAAAGAGCTTGATATTTCCTCAGATTGTAAAATTATTTTGTACAAGTCTTCCATTTTGTAATTTTTCATATTGCAAGAAGCCTTTGAGTATCCAATGCTTTATGTTTTTTGTTAAAATAATAAAATATATATTTTTAATGCATTTTTAAAATTGCATATAAAGCTGATAATTGGCTTAACTCCACTGAAATGAGTGGGCACACAAAAAAATTAATGTGACCAACTTAAGGCTCTCTGTTCCACATGGAAGGCTTTCTTCAATGTTTGCTCCTTGTACCATCTGTAAAAGGCATTCCCTTTTTTTTTTTTCTCCAAATAACTACCAAGATAATGACTCGGAGAACAATTTTCAACTTTCTGAGTGACAAAGACATTACAACAGGATTGGGTTGCCTCGCTTAATTGAAAGAATGAATTAAATTTCCTCTATATTTTGCTGCCATTTTACTCCGTCGTAAATTATTCTGCGCACTCCAGAAAAGCTCCGTATAGTTAATATATTTATTCCAAACACATAGGTCTGAGCCTGTAAGGCTTCTGGCTCTGAACACTGTAGACTCCAGATGTGCTTCTGTGTGCTGAGCATTTGCATGACTTAAAATCTGAACTGGAGGTCCTTAACGTGATGGACCACATCTACAATTCTAATAGAGCTCTTCACTCTAATAGATTGGGGGAAATGAGGTAAAACATTATCACTAATCTTCATGCTAACTACATTAAGTCTCAGGATATATTTATAACGGCAAGGGAGGATATTAACAAAAAGATTTATCCAACAGTGAAGGTTTTTTCCCCCATTAACTAACTTCTAAGTTTCAAAGTTCTTGCAGTTTAATTGGGGATAGAGGAATCTAGGAAACATAATTATAAACATGAGTACATAGGCAATATGCTACTATTTAGCACAAAATACAACATCTGTTTTGGGCTAGTAATTTAACCAACACAAAGACAGAAAATTCAAGTCAGGTGAACTTTCACTGGCAAATGTGTAAAAGATAAGGAAATTATGAACAAGCTATCAAAAGTTCAAGATGAATACTGCTAAGAAGAGCATAAATAAATGAAGCAAAAACAGATCACCAACTAAAACCAAGTAGCCTTATAGAACATTAGGGGTTGTTTTTTTCAAAGAAAAGAAAGAATTTTATGTCTGAAGTCAAAGTTAGACTCAATCAATACATTCAAGGCTCTTGAGAAATTTTGAAAATAGTTTCCTACTTGTAGTGATTTAGGGCAGTCAGGCATGTAAAAAGATCGAATCGGTTGTGAGAAATCAATGACATCCCCCCTAAGATTCCCACTGAAATGAAAACTTGCCAATTACAATGGGAGTTTTGATAAGGCCAGCGGGAGAAGGATGTTCCAGACTGGAAGGAACAGCATGTGAAATGTAATACCTATTATTTTTTGTGCCATTAAGGTGTGAGACATTGCTGAACATCTTATCTTAAAACTCCAGAATATCTCTCCCGTGGCAGATTAGCAGTGGTGATACAAAGCAAATAAGCAGAGCTTACGCATGCATGTGATAATCACTCTCCATCTACTGGCGACGTCTGCAGACATTTTCCTCTCAGCTCAGCAGGTAACTGCAGTGCTACTTCACTGCAGCCTTTCAAACCTCTTGTCAAAACTCCCTTTGGACGTAATGCGACAAAAAATATGACAATGGAGAAGTTTGCTTATGTTCTGAAACTACGATTTAACATGAGGTTTGCTATTTTCTTCTTCTTTCAGCACTGTAGTCTGTCTTTTGTCAGGCTAAGCACTGTGAGTACTGGTCCATGGGACCGTGTCTCACCAGCAGGTAGGGCAGGTCCATAGGTGGTATGGGGGACCCGATGTTCCTCCAGCTTTTTATTGCAAAACAGGACCAGTCTCATCCCACGGGCTGGATGACTATTTCCTGACAGTGCACATTAGTTGTGCTCCTGTGGGGACATTTTCTGGTTTACTTTCACCTGAGAGGAACCGATTCATGCAATGTGAGACTGCTCTGCAATGTGAAATGAGGTGTGATACAGGGGGCAAGCGTGGGATTCACTTTGGTCAATGCAGAAGTTAGGTACTGGCTTCCAGAGGGGAAAGCACCAGCATGGTCAGCTCAAAATAAGGAATGCAGCTTAGTGTAATGCTGCACAGCCCTTTCCCAACCCTCTCTTCCTCTTCCACTTCACCCATCCTTTCCAATTTAAAAGCTTCAATTTGGAGCAGCATCCTTCCTTGGCTTGCTGCTGTGGGCCACTTGCTGAAATACCTCTCATAGGGATCTGAAGAGCAACCAGGCTGTTGCGAGGCTGGAGATGAAGCTATGAGATCTCAACATAACAAGAGGTTGAGTGGACCCCCCACATAACCTGGTATCTGTGGCTTTGTGCAAGCACTCAGTGATTCCTCCTAAGGCACGTTCCCTCTTGCCTTCCAAGACCGGTGTTTCAGAGAAAAGCCAAACAGCTGTGCTTACAGGATCTTACAGAGATTCCTAAAAGCTGATAATAAGATTTGACAGTCATGTCATAATTGTTAACAATGGTATTGGAGATACGCCAACAAGCTCACATTCTCTCGCTGCTTCTCTGGGTGAGAGGAATTGCTCTATGACTGTAAGTCTGCAAACCAAATTTGACATAAAGGGATGTTTTGTACAAGAGGAAACATAAAGTGATGTATTGTGTTGTGCCAGATTACACAATAGCCTCGAAGGATGAAGTAATGAAAGAGAAGAGGCTACAGTGATACCACATTAATATTTGTTATTTCTGCTCTCTGTGCATTCAAATTTATTATGTAGTTAAAGCTTTTAGGAGCCCAATGGAACAGTCTGGTGTAAAAGTTTGGCAGTGGGCGTTTGATATCGTCTGCTTATTTACTGCTGGCAAAGCCAGGAAGGATTGATTCACGTTTGCTGATGAAATCCTACCCTATGAAAAGCCATTGCCTGTTCTCTGTTACCAGCATATCGTACGGAGAAAAGTTTCTAAAAGTGTAATTTGGAGCTCCTTGTACTCCCCTCCTGTACAGCTATTTGTCCTGGTTAACATGCACCCAATAACGTAACTGTCAGAATAAATCACAGCAAATGATACTTTTCTGAATGAGTGTCACGAATTTCAAAGCTCAAGGTTCTGGGATTTTTTCAGGCCGATGGAGAGGGCTAGTTCCTTCTGAAATTTGTTGACCCTGAGACAGCCATAACTCTTAGCAACCTTCACTGCAAAAGGAATCAAAATACAAATCAACACTATAAAAAGTGACATATGAGAACTATGCCCTTTTTGCCTGTATTTGTAATTCCTTTTCAATGGCTCCATTAAAACTCATATAAGCAAACCCATGCAGATTTCTGCCCGATCTGTTAATGATTATAGGCTGTTGTTTACTTTATCATGGAAGCTGTCAATAGACTTACTTAAAGACTTTTTTTTGCTTGTGGTGAGAATTTTAATTAACAGTTTATTAACTCACAATCAAATTCCCCAGAGGTCTCAGTAGAATTCAGGAAGATATATTATGCATATGCTCATCCTTTCTCCTAAATTTATAGAATTTCTCATGCAGAATTATTACATCAGTTTCAAAGTGCTGCAGATACAACTCTGACTACTCCAGTTATCTGTCTGCTCCAGAACAGAGCAGCCGTAACTTCAAGCCGTCACAAAGAAGTTTATTAATTTAGCTCTGCTGAGCACCAACCATTTTACTGCAGTGCAACAGAAAGCTATGTGCCACATAAGAAAAATTCAGCTATTTTTCCCTCAGCTTGGCTTTCTGAAAGGACTTTCTAAAATCTGTGAGGGTGAATTGTGGGACCAATTCAGAATCTGCATGAAAGCTTCCCTAAATCCCTGCAAGAACAAACAAGTGTTTAAGGCAAGAAGCTGCTATTTTCTGAGCCTCAGTAATGTAAGGGTTGGCTAGGGACTGCAGCAGTGCTACAGCTCTCTTTTTCTCATCATTTCGAAGAGCTGCGAGTTTGTTTGTTTACACACATATTGGTGTGTGCAGTTTCCCCTTGAGCAAGTTTTTTGCTGGTAACTCCGATAGCAATAGCTGAATATAAACTTCTAAGTTCACTCTTAACCATATTCTTCCCAAGGTTTCTCCCAGCCCTGATACCCTGAATGTTGGATCCACCTGAGTTTTGGTCAAAATATGGGACTGATGTTGGTTGAACTTAAACTGATTGTTGCGCCCTGGGACTGTACAATTGGCTGGGATGTCCAACAGCCTGGCAGGAAAGATCAGAAGTGCAGTAAGAAGAGATGCCAAAGCATTGGTAAATGCTAGTATCTAATGACCAGCGTATCATGGAGTCCTCCTCTGTGGGGGAACAGGGGAGCACCAACCTGAGCTGCTCCAGCTCCAAGCCTGAGTAGGAGGAATGAAGAGGGGAGGAAGACACTCACCCAGGTCCCCACCCCAGGAGACCAAGCACCAGGGAGAGCTCTCCTAGGGTCGGTCAGTCTGGGGCTTTCTGGGATTGTAACCCCTGGTTGTAAGTGACCAGACCGATGTGTCTCTAGCACAATTCTCATTCTCCGTCTTTCATATGACAGAAAATCCCTCAGGGATTTCCTCTGGCAGAAAGGCTTGGGTTTGGAATGCAAATATCCTTTTTCATGACATCCATGACTGTCACCAGGATTGCTTTGTCTGCAGCAAGAATGCTATTTTCCTATGTTTGGGATAGATTCTTACTTAGCAAAGTGCTGAAGTAAAACAAAATTCCCTGAGATCACGGTTAGCCTGGCTGCTGCAGCAAAACCAGACATTAAAACTGAGTATGTTTTGCAACTCTGATGCCCGTGAGTCCTTTCAGACGTAAAGGTCTGCTCTTTGAAAATGCTAGTTGTCTTGAGCGTTATGATGCAATTATACCGATCGCTTGTCATTTTATGTCACTGCTGGTCAAATATCTAAAACCCCAAATTCAAAGCCTGTCTTTGAATTACAGAAGACAGCTGCCAAAACTGGCAGCTTAAATATCATAACTTCATGAGCTGTGTATCAGCCTACAGCAGATGCCAAGACTGGAGGAAGCACTCCTGCAGAGTCAGCCAGGGACGCTGCAGCCAGCATGGTGCTTTGGGGATCCATGGATCTCCCAGATTTGTCCCGCTGAGGGTGCAGAGCCCTGGACAGTGAACATTGACTAACTAGGAGCCGGTTTGGGTTGCTTCACTGTTTTGAGAATTCATGCAAAAACCCCCACCAGTCAGTGGAACAGAAGGTGAAAATCACTGACCTGGATTATCTGCTGAACGGCTGGAGGAGGAAAAAAAGACAACTTCTGTGCATCGCTCCCAACACGGCCAAAACTGACTTTAGAGAGACACGTGCCTTGGCCAGGGTAAAGGCCACACTCCATTTCATAGGAATATCAGACGTATTTTGAGAACTCAGAAGGTCTTCTTCTGAACTGAAAGGGAACTGCTGCAGTTCATGGGCTGTTACTGGTGCAGATGCTGGAGGTTACACAAGTGTAAAAACAGATTCCTGATCTTAAGGCAAAATGGAAACTGAGGAAAAAAATACAGCTTTTCTCAAGGGTAATAATGAACCAATGTGAAGTAACTATTTGAAAACTGCTTCAAAGCCACTAAAGTCATTGAGAGTTCTCATTTTCCACTCATTTCAGTAAGCTTTTAATCAGGCCAATAAAAGAGAGGCAAAAATAGACTGATGAAAATTAGAGAGGGGTAATCAAAATGTACATATCCATTTGGAAATGGGACATGAAGCGGACTTTTTACTTTAAACAATGTTTAATGTTCATACTTTTGAAGATACTTATTTGGAACAACAATCAGACTTTCATTGGCAGAGAACGTAATAATCTAATAGGTTTTTCAGACTTCTATAGAATGCTAAATATAAAATACTTAACCTATAAATTAAGGTTCAAAAGGTGACAAAGGCTCAGAATATTAAATAACAGCATCTTTCTCTAAGTTGAGTTAACTGTTACAACAAAATTTATTGCCAATCTGGCTACAACACCTGCACAACTAAAGGACTTGTTAAAGAAAAATGGAACTTGTCTTTCTGCCAAAGTTTGGAGAGGCTTAAACAGAAATTAATATCCGTAAGAAATCCTGGAACGTTTTTGAAAAATTATCTGGCTGGCAATACCTGCTGTTTTATAGAGAAAAAAAAGAAGTGTTTTAAAAGGCATATTTCACAGTGCAGCTAAAACTTGCTCCACAGATATGATGGTGCTTTAATACAATTACTTTCAAATTTTGTTCCTGTTGTTAAGGTAAATTTATGCTAATCGCACATTTCTAACAAAACAAATCTGATACATTCTCCACAGAAACAGACCATAGGCTCTTGTGTTCTCACAAAATGTCACACATGTTGTTGCTAAATATAAGGAATATGGCTGATAATGCAAAACCCGTTCTTACGTGCAAGTTCAAGGTGACAATTCAAGATAGCTCTCTCTTTTGGATGGTAAATTCTCTCTCTGGTATATATTCTGGAGGAACACTGCCAGAGCAGGAATACTGCAGTTGAGATGGTCTGCAAATGCACACATGATGCCTAAATACTAATACTTTGAAAAATCAATCATGAAATGTAGAAAGATATCTTTAATTACTCTACATGCTTTTCTCTCCTGCTGCCCATGAGGGAAAAATGTGTTTGTACATGTGCATGGCAAACTTGTAATACAGATTCCTGTGTGGCTATTTGTTTTTCACAGTGCCATTTCCCTTATCTGAAGATAAAAAACTTTGCTTCAAGTCTCAAAGACATAGTATTTATGAAACTTTCTAGATTTTAATTTCAAAACTCACACAGAGGAAAAATCTAAATTGCACATTATTCACAGTGACAGCTACAGCCACCAGACAAACTAGTTGTCCTTAATTCTCAACCCAATGTGAATTTATTTATTTCCTTCATTTATTTCTTCATCTTAAAATTAAAAAAAAAACAAACCACAAACATTTAGAGATTGATATTTGTTGACTAAATGATGTGAACAGCCAAATCCAAAAGTCATTCACCTAGCAAAAACATGAGGTTGGCTAAAATTCTGTGTATATATGACGTCTTACTTTTCAGTTCCCAAATTTTCAATGAAATCATAAAGAAATCACTCCTTAACTAGCCTGGTACCTGTTCAAGAAGATCTTTGGTCTGGATATGCTTAAGAGTATTAAAAGCCCCATCTTGACAGTTAAACACTTGGCCATTTTTTGCAATAAAATAGCCATCTGCTTATAGTTAAACATGCTAATGGCTCTTCTTTTCAAAATCTGGAATCCTCCAATTCCTTTTAATTACTAGATTACAAGAGATGAATAGTACCAAGATATCTAGTCACTTGTTGGCATGCTGCTTCTCTTTTAATCGCTGAAATCTGATGCCTATTGCTTCTGCTATTTGTGATAATAGACCATGTAAAGAAAAACAATCTATACTGTTAATTTTTTAAATCTGAATTCACTCTTCTCTCAAGGCACCTCACAGAGAACTGAGGTCCCTGGGCTGTTTTTTGTTAGCCAGCAGGAGCCATGCGTTTTGTTACCAAGCCACATTAGCCTTGCTAAGGGAGATGCCAGAATTCCTGGCTCAGGGGGCAATGACAGCACTGCATACATCATTTGAAAACTTCAGCTTAAAATTGCGAGGTGCAGAGAAGAAGACGTCAGTTCTAAGGGAGCAGTCAATGGTGCAAACTTAGATCCCAGCTGACAATGCCGAGGATGGTTAGGTGCTGAGATGCCGAATTCATGACTTCGAAAAATAAAGTTTGATTAGCCAATAGTTGGCAGAGATCGAGAAACCAGGAAGCTGAGAACCCTTTTATTCAATGAAATAACTTAATGGATTGTAAAAGATACAGCAAATTGATGGCATGAACTTCAACAATGTACAGCACACTTTTCATTCCTGTTCAATCAAACTGTAAGAAATTCGTTCATAGCATTTAAGAATCATCAGGACTATGAACAATGATTTCTGTTCATAATGCTTTGGTTGTTATGACACCTTCTGGCTGTGTATTTCAGCTAATTAACAGTAATTATTTTATCCAGAGCATCTTTACTTCTGCGGTGACTTCACGTCTTTGAGGTCAGTTGGTTCAACAGGCAAGGTAAAGGTACCACCACCCTGTTGTCTGGTAAGCAAGATCCAGTTCCACTGTGCCCATAAGGACTGACGTCTCTGGGAACATTTCTTCCCAACATACTGACATGGACTGAACTGAGATGCTTTGTGGCTCTGAGATTTCAAACTTGCACAGTCCTCCAAGCGCCCATAAGTCCCTCATGCATATTTGATTGCTTCCTTGGGTAGTAATATCCCTGCCTTTAATGTATATGCAGTTGCTGTGCAAATCATAACTTTGAGGTTTCACAGTTTTAAAAAAAGAAAGAATGTATTTATAGACATTTATTTTGCTTATGAATCAACACGTTAATATTGATGCAAGGGAAGAAGAAAGGAAAACAAACTTCTAAACAGAAAGCACAACATCAAACACTGATCTGTTTATTTTTCTCCTCTGCAAAGTTCCCATAACAAGCAAAATTGCAGCAACAGAAAGGAAAAAGAAATACAAAACAAGAACCAGACAAAAGAAGGAGAAAGCAAGCAGCAGAGAGCTGAGCAGTTAAATTAAGTTGTTGAGAGATCAGGTTTTACCAGCCATAGATTACAACGTGCTAGAAGATGCTGTGATGCATTGCAGGCTCTTGCCGTGGGGTCCCAGGTAGCTGACTCAGGCACTCTGAAGCTCACCTAAGGCACTGGGTCAATGCTACAGGCTCAGGTAATCACAACAGTGGTTCTGGGTGGTCACAGAACGGAGGGTCTGGGTTTGTTTGTAAAATTGAGGCTCATCTGAGCTCTCTTGAAGGATGCAAGACCTGAGGTGAGAGTGGCTGATGTTGGAGGAGGTGCAACTACAGCTTCGCTGCAGTGCAAGATAAAATCACAGATACACTATTAAGGAAACAAGAAAAAAGGCCCCATAGGTGGCCTATGGGGTGAGTCTGTTACTGAGATGCTTCTGTGGTCAAGTCAGCTGAGTAAAGCACTGGGTGACTCTACAGAGCTGGGTGACTGTATGGATCCAGCATGGCCTCTTCTGCCCTGCAGGGCATGAGCAAGGTTTGGCCAGGCTGGTTTATCTCATCTACCCACCCTATCAGATGTGGTTTTTCTGCATTTCCACAGCATGAATTATGGTCACAGCAAACATTTGTTTTCCATGAAATGTGAAAGCAAAGGAAACTTCTTTTTCTTCATGGTTCGCAGTGGGGTGAGTGCACACCAAAGTGGAGCTGGGCAGAGGGCTGAGGAAGCAGGTCTCGGTGTGTGGACAAAGTGGCATGAATATGTATGAGACTCTAATTGGTTCCCATGTGAAACCAAGGTGCCTAAAGACCTGGGCACACTGGCTAATTGCTATCAATTAATAAGTTGGTGTCCTGTGCAACCCATTACAAGACCAAGGGGTGAATTTGTCTGCAAAAGCTGCCTGGAGATGGGAAGTGTTTGGGGTTCCCTTCTCTCAGGGGTAGAGAAGGCCAGAGCTGGGCTGGCATCATCCCCTGCTCTCCTTGGAGTAGGACAGACCTGTGCTGGGGCAGACAGGGCTTCCCTGGTGCCCGGGGGTTGGCTGGCATTGCTCTTGATCCCGATTGTTTTATTTGTTCAGAAGTCCAAGCAATGATGGACCCTGATTTTCAGAGTCTAATTCACTTTCCTTATGTTTAATACATCTGTCATGGCAGCATTCAACGTGAGTGCCTAGGAGATGACTGGTGGTCCAGGCTGCCGTGTGGGCAGCACAGAGCACATTAGAGCTGGCAGCTGCCAATTATTTGTGGCATTTGAACAAGCATCTCTCTTCACCACTGTTCCTCCTTCTCCACCATTCCTGAACATGGGCTCACTGGGTGGAACCACAGTGGTTTTCTGTGTCTCCTCTTCCTCTTTTATCCCTTCCTCCTTTTTTTGACCTCAGTTAAAACTTGCCCTGTATTTTTATGCAAAATATAATGAAGTTGTCCATTTGTAGTGTTTCTATCCATCTTGCAGGAGTTTTGTGGGTACCAGTGGCATGTTGTAGTTTTCCCTTTTTTTCCCCTTGCCATTTAAAATCCCTTTATCTGCCTCTGATTGTGTTTCCTTCTGCTTTGTCCTCCTGCTTTCTTTTCTCAGCCTTTCTCCTTTGTTTCACCCACTCACACTGCATCGTCTTTCCCTTTGTCATACGTTTGAACTCCATGGCAGTGGAACTGGGTTTTGCCTCTGAGATAACCACACGATACATAAAAAAAATTCTGCTTTCCACTGATTCAGCAAAGACACATAGTAGATTTTACATAATCTTTAACCTGGAATACTGGAATAGAAAGATTTTGCGATGAAGCTAAATATGTTTGAAACACATAGCAATTCAAAGCAATAGCCATGCCTGAGATACTAGTATTTCCTTTTATTATAACATAGAGAATTTGGCAGGAAGAATTGTGCTGTAAGCACAAGAGTCTGTCCTTTGATTTCAGATAGGATTACAGCTCATTTTAGTGGTGTAGTTTTCTCTGGCAATGAAGCACTTAATAGTGGACTGCGATTTCTGAAAGGCTGACCCCATGCTATTTGTACCTACCTCATTTCCAGATTCAGTTACTTACAAATAAAGCCAGTTATAGGGTACATTATAACTTAATTCTGTGATTAATGATCTTGCTTCCGCTGGTAAATAAACTCCCTTTCTACTACAGAGGGACAACACTGGAGCCAAAGGAAGGGGCAAGAGTATGTTGGCCTCTTCATCTGCTGATTATTAACTTTTCTGGAAGGTAATTATTTTTCTTCTGCTTTGATCAATGTCATCTGGTATCTATTTAATCTGTAGTCTGTGGCTACCATATTTTTAAAAAGATGGAAAATGAGGAACTCAAAATGTTCCTACTAGGCTAAAAGAAAAGTGTGGATCCAACTTTCAGTCTGTGACTATTCTCCACGTGGATGCTTCAGCTATTTTAGATAAAATGTTATTACCACTGCGCTGAGTGGATTTTATATGATGGTATAAATATGTCAATTAGTATTTCAATTAGCATCCGTGACTAATCCTGCCCACGCTGGGAAGTTGCAGTATGCAAGTTTCTTACCAAAGGGTATGTTTTTGTTTCTTTGTTATTCAAGTGTAATGCCAGTTGACAATTTCAATAGTGGGGGATAGGACAGAAAATTATAAGCTTTCTTTTTAATAGAAGGTGAAGGATTGGCTAGAAGCATTTCAGCAGAGGGTGAGGTCTTAATTCTCCTGTATTATATGAAATTCTATATTCTACTTCACATTATTCATCAACTCCTACAGGCTTTCTTATAAATAGTTGAATGCGCCAAAGTTTCTATGAACTTTGTAAGGGATTTTGTCATACAGCTCTTTTCTCACGTGCTCGAGCTGATCGTATAGCTCCTTAAAAGTCTTGTAAAGAGGTATTCATAACTGTGTTAACATAACATCCAGACCATCATGTTCATCTACAGCATGGCCATTTTATACTGCCCTAACAGTGTAAATGGTTGTTTAAATATATATTTTTAAAAGTAAATCTGTAAGCAATTAATGTGCTAAGATTTAATGTTGAAAACAATCAAGCCTTCAAATGTGACTACAGCATGCAAAAAAACTCAAACAAACCAACAAAAAAACCCAAGGCAACAAAAAGTTGGTTTTGGAACTCTGTTTTGATGCAACATCTGGAAATAAGGTATTTCTTTGTCTTTTTTCATTATTCCCTTTATACCAGTAGAGGGCACAACTGTTTAAATCACATTCATTTCATACAGAGTCTGCCATAATAAAGACAATTCAAAAACCCACAGGAAAAAATCATATACATCTACTTCCAATAATGAACTTTTTGTGGAGTTTGACTGCATTACCCGGGCATGGCTAATAGCAAAGAGAAGTCTGTTTAAATGGTTTTGCATTCCAGAACTGCAAGAAGGTTTGAGTGTTTCTGTAGACATTACTTTCAGAAGGCAATATTTTGGGCAATGGGATTAAGAGAACAAAAGAGATGGTAGTGCATGATTAGACTAAAACCAATATTAACGTAAAATCAAAAAACATTAATTAGTGGCTTTTAAATAATAGGGATTAGAAGGTTTGGGATTTTTTTAATTCAGATTATATATACAAACTTGGCAAACTTTATGCAAAAAAAAAAAAAACCCTCTGCAATGGGAAGCCAAATCTGAGGATAATTTTTCATTGTATTATTCAATCTGACATCCATGTAATGGGAATGAGAGAGGACTCAGTTAAACCATGGGCTTGAAAATGACAAAACAACAGTTCTACATTTCATGCATATCTTACAATAGTTTAATTCCAATGTTTCTGGAAAGGCCTTGAAAATCCCGTAATTCAACAGATTAATATCTTACCTTAAACTGTAAAGGAAAAATTAATTAACAGAAAGAGCATCCAGTAGGACAAAGTTTAAAAAAACACAAAAATCCAGTAACTTATTTTCTTCCACTTTCTGACCAGCATCTGTAAATTTCTGAAGATAGCTATGTGCAAGATTTCAGTGAGCAGAAAACCTAATATCGGATTTATTCTAACCCTCAAGTTAGAGATGTTATCTTCTAGCCAACCAGCACATTGCTCTCAAAAAATCTTTGACAAAATTATTGAAGAATGCAGGAATCTGCGAGCCATGGATAGAATCACTGCTCGTGATAAGGTCACAAGAAGGATCGACATGGCTAAAAGTATCAAGATCCCACCAAACCATCCTAAGGAAGGTTCTGGGGGAATCATTCAGCCAGGAACTGAGCCAGAGACCCTTGGCTCGGCAATGAGCTTAAAAGGGATAATACGAATAATATAGAGACAGAGAGTGAGTAATGCATCTACAAGAAAAGAGCTAGCCTTAGCAGGGACTGTGCAAACTTTTCAAAGTAATTTTTGAGTTTGTGAAGCTTTTCTCTTCACAATTTAAAACTGATTCCTTCTGTCTTGTCAGTCACTTTTGCTGATGTGCTGCAGATGAAGAGTAGATTTTCTAGTGCATGCAGTTACTCTTACAATATTCTATGTAGCTAATTGAGCAGCCGGGTAAGTCAGAGTGAGCGGTAGCATCCTTAATAAATGTGAGTTCTAACATCTCCAAGTTCCCTCAATCTTCAGATATCTTTACCAGATAAAGCTACAAAAGTTAGCTTGAAAACAGTAAGAAACTCCTGTTTGGCCATCTCTTCCCTCCTGGAAATGCTTTTTATCAGTACAGAGACTGGCTTAAGCAGCGGGGTAGTCAGAGGCCTCCAGCCCCTCGAGATCAGCAGAGCATCCTCCTCTACCAGCTCTTCACAGATGCTGGGAAACAGAGACCAGCTGGGAAGATGAAGGAAAAGTCAAGAAACAGCTCTGTTCAGAGTCACTGGCTGTGGGAATGGTCTCACTGTACCTGCACACAGCTCTCTGCTTACAGAGAAGATCTGGTCTAGTTTCAGAGGAATTGTTCCTTTAGATTCAAGCTATAAAATCCTATGTGCCCTGCAGGAATGGTGGGACTTTCTCCTTAAACAGACATAATGGCTTAGATCCAATCTACAGCCCTTTTTACTACTGCTTAACATTCACCCTATAGAAGTTTTAATTTGAAACTAATACAATTGTGAAGCATCGAAGGTAAAGCAACTGGCAATTAAAAAAAAAAAGAGATAAATGCGCTGATTAAGGAGTGTGACTTCCATTTCTATTTGGAGGTGTGTTAGTTTTATGGCAGTACTTAAGGATTTCCAACACGATTCCAGTAATTTGAGGGGGAGATTGGCAGTCAATAATTTCAGCAAATTGAATGTTTCAAGACTCTTCTTTTTATTTGATAATTTTCTAAAGATTTTTAAATTTGCTTTCAATATGTTAACACCCACAACTGCCCTCATGTTGAGATGCAGTAACATCTTGGTTGGAGGTCACTGACATACTGTTTTCCTTATTGTTTCGGTTCAAAGTGCATTTGCACAGGGTCATTTGTATTCGTTACAGATGCAGAGTTTTCCCATCAGGGTATTTATAGATCTGAGCATTATTAGTACTTGATTTAGGAAAGTATTTTTAACCTAAACAGAAATTACAGCATATGTTTTCATAGATATGAACATAAATAATGGCTGAAATACTTCACCAAATGGAAGCTCCTGGGGCACTTTTTTGTCTTGTTTATCTTTCAGGTATGCTGTTTTTCACTTTGTTTCTTCTTAGGTCAGCATTATTTATGCTCATTGTTTTATCTGGCTGCATCTGATCCTGCTGACAAAGTTTAGGATTAAATGCATTTACCTTTTTTTTCCTCAGGTTCATTTTGGATGCCTGAGCTAACTCATAAGCGAAACTGCATGATATTAAATCCTGAACCTACTTCATCATATTAAAATTTAAAATGTCAGATGATTTTTAAAGTTCTACATACAGAAGTACATCGCTGGAGCACCACTCCATGGATGCACAGAGGATGCTGTGTAAGAAATACTCGCTGATGGCGGATATTTGTGTTCCTAATATTTGTGTGTCATGACTGCCATGCGTTTCCCAGCTAGAACTGAAAGCTTTGGAGCTGACTAAAATCCAGCATCACATCTGGAAACAAATATCATTCCCTTACAGAAATAACTTTAAAAACATGGATTTTTTTTAAGTTCTTTTGAGTAGAATGAAAAATCATTGTCATGCGAAAAATAAGGGAAGGAGTAGCCTGCTCTTTCCTCCACACCCCCCCTAACACGATAGCGACAGTGATCACCTTTCAGAGCACTTTAAAGGAGTAGTTCTTTGCTGGTCAAAAATTTACCAACTGCATCTTTACTGGCAACAGCTGCTAATGCTTTGGTTTCATACTTCTACCCCTTAGCAGCTAACTCGAAGTCAGGCTTTGGGTGCATTTATCTTCTGGGTGTTCATCTCTTCAAAAGTCAGTCTGAGCCCAGCAGAGGAGACATTTCTCATCCTAAGAGAGCCCTCATGCCATGTGGGAGCTTCTCGGAACTCTAAACAAAATATGTGATTCCTCTAAATGAAGCCAATTTTTTGGTAGAATTAAAATATTTGATCTAGAAAATGTTCTATATTTAGTTAACTGTTGAACAGTACATCAGGCAATGTGTTTGAACAAAGGATGGCAGGGGTGGTGGGAATATAATCTTGTATTTAATTCTATTTGATTAGGAAAGTTACACAGCCTGCCATTTAGCTTTCAGGACAACCATAAAATGTCTTTGCTTTCTGCTGAATTGCTAGCCAGGCTGCCAGGCATCAGGCTTGTTTCTACTTAACACTTCAGCTCAAGGTTGCCAGTTAGTAGGTAATGATAAGACCTAATCCATTGCACTTTAATAGATATTACAAAATCAGGCAGAAATACTCCGAAAATAACTTGATATATAGGGAAGTAATCGTATTTTAATGCCTAGTAGCTGCAGATGTTCAGATTACTGTAATGTTATTAAAATGAGTAGCTGTGAATACACAAATATTTCAATGAAGTACAGAAGCATTGCCAAACAAAAACCCAGAATAAAAACAAAACTAAAATTGCCTGATTATTGGAATTAGCCTTCAATCACTTATTAATTTCTAATAGGTGAAAGGCTGTACATCTGAAAATACCATGCTCTCACCGTGTTATCCCTTCCATGCTTCACAGATTACTTTCATGCCTCCATCTACCTATATATGAAATAATATCACCATTTTAATTTTCTCTCTCGATGGTTTCAAGATATTGTATATCAGTTTGCACTCACTGGGCACTTAACCTCCCTATTACCATTTTCTTTCTGTGTCAAGCTCTCCAGTACAATTGCACATAATTCACTTTCTTTTATCAGTTTTGTTTTAGTCACTGTCCAAAGTCCTGCCTGCATTAAGGACATTTGCATCCATATACCACCACCAGTGTGGTTATTACACCGGTGTAATGCAAATACTCGGTGTCAGGGCAAAGTGAGGCTTTCAGTGCTGCAGTTTAATCCAGTCACATAATTAATTTCCTTAATACAGACAGGGCCTCTCATTAGCCTCTGCCTCCCAGTCCTTCCCTCCTGCTGCTCCAGACACCAGTTACACTTTCCAGTTATTAGCACAGGTAGGAGTTCATGGAGACAAGGCAATGGAAATTTGAAGATGCTGATGATTTAATCAATTGCATTTGATGCCAAAAGAAGAGCTACCATTGACTTAGTGAAATTGTACTGTTGCTGGATGCTTCTAAAAACAATATCCTTTTTAATATAATGCCTCCTAGACCTACAGAAAGCAGGATTATCCAAAATGATGACAAAAGAAGAGATGGCCATGGGCATGAGGAGCATGTTTGATATTGGTGCCAGTGTTGGCAATATCAACTCATGTGAGATGACTGTGGACCAAGCAGAAGAGTGAATGAGCTTTTCCCCTGACACCACCACAATAGGGAGCCTCCCTGTACACTGAGAACTAGAACACTATCTTTTGATATACATATTAAAAATACCATCTAGTTACTACAGTTGACCTTGGTCTTGAAAGAAATGCATAACCTATTAACTTGTGTCTGCAGATCAAGGCCTCAGATAAGTTGATATCAATGTTGGCTTAAGGACAGAAGCATTTCTTCAAAATTAGAAAGATTTCATTTACAGTAAACACTTATCTTTAAATAAGATTCCGAAAAGTATTACTGGAAAAAGTATATTTTCTACTCATTTAACTGCATCTAAAGCATCAAATATTTTGTCCATATATTTTCACCATTGACATTATTATGTCTGAAAGTGGGATTGGAAAAGGTGAGCTGCCTTACACATAACAAGACAGAAAACTAAATTTTCAACTGTTTATTTTAATTTTATATCCTACTGTTTAGTGGCTGCTTCAGATTAAATTAATTGATTATGTACCTCCACAGAAACTGATAGTGGTGATTGCCAGTGGTAAGGCCAGAGTAATGGTCCCTCAAGTCCCATTTTGACTATGTCCTAGAGGTCTTTTGCAAAACAAGTTTAATTTTAGCTTGAGCTGAGTTAGTTGGTATTTCTGCCAGTGGTAAAAGAAAGTCTCCGAAAGCTACAGCATCTAGGAGGCAAGCAATGATTGATTTTTCTGAAGGAAATTACGGTGGATCTGAGTCTACCTGTTACTGATGGCCAAATTCCCATCTAGAATTTAAAAAAAAAACAACCAGGGTTTGTCAAAGCAGGCAGTGACAACAGTGGTGCACACAACAGGCAATCCATGTGCTGAAAATGTGAACATGGCAAGAGAAATATTATTTGAAAGTAGACAGCAAATATTGCAGTCAGCAGAGAGCAGTGGAGGGGGTGTGCAACTAACAGAAGCAAGTGCTCAACTGGTAGTTTAGGTCTACACCAGTTGGCATCAGGAAGGACAGTGTTAAATTGGGTCTTCTGACTTAATTATTTATTAATTGAGAAGTTTAAAGATCATATTCATTTACCTGCTTATGCCCATGCTCACAAATTAAAGTGGAGGTTTTTTCTACTTTAATCCTTAGGAAGCATTCATTAGGCAACACTACAGTAGAAGCACCCCTGTTCTTCTCATAATTGCTGAGACATGTCGCCAGTGATGTTTGAATGACAAGTGCAAATGAAAAAAATCATTATGCTGGAAGTAGCATGAGACTTTCAATTAAGTTGTTATTATTGAATGTGTATATTACAGTAGGTCCAGAAGCCCCAGATAGCAGAAGGGCATCATAGTCTCGGGTACTGTGTGAAAACATGCCGCCTAGCCTCGGAGAGTTTACCGTCTACTAATTGATTATCTTCAGTAAGCAAACTGTGATACCGCACATTTGCTGCGTTTTCTGAAATGAATACAGGAACAACACTTAAAAAAATTATTTCTACATGTCTGGGTTGCTATAAAATAAGTGAGGCAAAGAGGGCTTTTTGTCCCTTTTTGCTAGTCATCCAAAAGGTTAGAGTCATCTTTCTGACCTCACAATCTCGTAAAGTGACTCTCTGAAAAACTTTAAAAAAATCCCTGCATCTTTTACATGGTATATCCTTTAAAAGGAATTTTAAGTCCTTGACTTAACTGAAACTGAAAAAATATACTAGGTGGCCAAAGTAGTCAAAATGTAGGGCTGGGCTGGAGGTGACCAAGGACACCAGGAAAGGCAAACTGCAGAATGCAGTTTCAGAATTTTAGCAGCTCCTGTGTTCAGGCAAGCATAAAAATACAGGCTAGCCTTCTCATTAGCTAAAGCTAATATTTCCAAGTGGAGAACTATGCCACAGGTTAATGACCTTGTCAGCTCTCATAAGCCCAAGTGAATTTGGTGCAGTGAATATGTAAGCAGCAGACCTCTGAGGAAGCCAAAGCTGCATTTTGGACTTTGCTCCTGGGTCCATGCTCCACAGAGGTGTCCACAGTCACTGTGCTCCTACCTGTGCTAGGGTTTGCTGTGAAACTAAGGCTTGACCCTAGTTCTGTTATAAGACTTTGTGTAATAATAACAAAAAAGTTCATATTATTGTCTAGGCAAAAGCCCAAAGTGGAGTTTTAGAGAAGTGATGGAGTTGCCATATTGTAATACATCACCTGTAATAGTCTGAGTGCACGCCCCTGCTCAGTGTCAAAGCTGAGCTGAGTGTATTAGTATGGATCTCAGTGCTCAGCTCATGAACGGTACCTCGTTAAATCACAGTTATTCTATCATCTCTATAAGTCCTATGTGATTGGATTCTGCCAATTAAAAACGCATCTTGTTTTTCCAAGATAATTTATTTTTGACATCCTTTCCTCAGACCAGTGCCACATTTCATTACCAAAGCAGCTACAATTCAGTGCTGGACATTCCTTAATGATAGACTCGCACATGCATAGAAAAGTAGAGATCTCTTCAGGTCAGGGCTCCTACTCCAAGTCTGGGTCAACAGATGCTGTGTCGAGTTTCTACTAGTCCCAAGGGAGGTGCCACCATTTCCCAGCTAGTACATTTCAATAATTCACCACAAAAACAGACAGAATGGGAATCAGAGGTGGCAGCAACTTAAGTCTCACTCATTGAAGAATCAAACTGTTTTCTTCTTGTCCTTCCTCCCAATGCCTGGAGAGCAAAGCATCTCCACCTCGCCTGAGAGTCCTGAGCAGCAGAAGACAGTCACCAAGTCTTCTTGCCAACAACAGCTTCCCTGTTGCCGCAAAGCCAAATTCACCCCTTGTGTTGCTGGTGAAGCAGAGTAGACTAATGTACACTTTATTATAATGTGCTATGGGATCCTGAAAGATAATAGAGGTTTCAGGAAACTTCTTATTATTTGTTATGTAACCTGCTAGAAAAGGGACTTATAAGAATTCTGCCCAACCTTAATTACAGCAACATAACTATAATACCATGATCAGCCAGCGCCAGATTCAATAAAATATCCATCCGGCTCCTGCACAGAGACCTACGTGAACCTGAGTCTTTTCCTGGGCTTTCAGCCCAGAAATTAGATAGGAGGTTTTATTTAAGTTCTTATGGGTCAACTTTCTTTCTTAACACCACGCGTGCTCAGCCTGAGCAGGCAAGGGTAGCCCGACTGCTGCAGGAGCGCATTTTACCCGCCCAGGTAGCGCGGCAACTTCACGCCGCCCCCGGTAAATTCCAACGGAGCTTTCCCGGGCTCTCAGGGGAAGTCGCC
>NW_010198187.1:128609-135736 GCF_000695765.1 Mesitornis unicolor | reverse complement strand
GGCGAGCATCTGCCCTTATTAAAGACTGAGGTGAAGGTGGCATTAAGCACCACAGCCTTCTCTTCACCCCTAGTCACCATTTTCCCCTTTTCATCCCTTAAGGACTCGAGATTCTCCCTGGCCCTTCTCTTACTATTAATGTATTTGTAAAAGAATTTTTTATTATCTTTCACTGAACTGGCCAATCTGAGTTCAAGTTGGGCTTTGGCCTTTCTGATTTTCTCCCTGCATAATTTCACTTCATCCCTGTAGTTTTTTAAAGTTGCCTGCCCCTTCTTCCAAGATTTGTAGGCTTCCTTCTTTCTCTTTTAATGTGTACCCATATATCACTGTTTAACCAAGCCGGGTTCTTTCCCCGCCGACTCGATTTCCGGCACACAGGGACAGCTCGCTCTTGCGCTGTCAAGATTACCTTCTTGAGGACCTCCCAGCCCTCTTGGGCACCCTTGCCCCCAAGGACTGTCTCCCAAGGGATCTCATTGACTGACTTCCTGAACAGTTCAAAGTCAGCCCTCCGGAAGTCCAGGGTGGCCGTTCTGCTGGCCGCCCTCTTCACCTCTCCTAGCACTGAGAATTCCACCATCTCATGGTCACTGTTTCCCAGGCGCCCTCCAACCCTCACATCGTCGACAAGCTTTGTTTTGTTCACAATGTGAAAAGCTTGGTAGTTTGTACAATATCGGATGGATTCTGGTGATCTGAATTTGGATTTGAAAACTTGGTGTTTTACCAGGACTACAGGAATTATTCTACCAGTATAATTCCCCAAGAATTTTTTACTATATGCAAAACATATATCAGGGTATCTTTTGTTTCTATGGCCACAGATAGGGCAGTGAACTAGACTCCTAGTCTTCTGTATTAGTTGAAAATGTTCAGATCATTATAAAACTGTATTGGGCTCTATCATTCTATCAACTGTGCAGTACTGAGAGCTCTTTACAAGAAAAATTGCAAGAAAGATTTGTGGGTGCTCCATGTGAAGACTGAATGAAAGAGTTGGAACTGGAAATGCTTATCTGAGGATATTGATTGATCATATCTTTATTGGCTTTGTTCAGTATGGCAGTTTTTGGCCACAGATAAGAACACGCTGCTTTAGCTGTTTTAGAATGTTGGAGGGAAACAGTACAATAAATTTGAAATGAATTGATGGCGAGACATGGATTCAAGGCCACTGAATGCTTGTGTAGCACAGTCAAGTCAGGTGTCTGACACGGTGACATTTTTGTTTCAACAGGAAAAAGAAGCAATACCTGGAAACCAAGTGATTGTGGTGGTGAGTTGTCTTTTTTAATATCTTTTGTCTGTAATGATTTTCTTTGCCTTTCTGCTTCTTTGATGTGAGTTTTGCATTATAAATTGATTTTAAAACAATCAAGGGTGTCATTCTGGATAGGAGCATCTTCCACTAGATTGATATCCATTGTGTTTAAAAAGCATGAGTAGGTTGTATAATATCTGGTGTTTTCTAGCAGGATGGTGCACACTGTTTTGTTAAATTGCACAACAAAGCAGTAGTCCAGGCGGTATTAAATATAAAAAGCATGACCAGCTGAAAGGTCCGTAAGGAGGTGCTCAGGTTGGAAACGGAAGAGGCAAGAATGTGGCTTGAGTGTACAAACTGCCCAGGCCTCCTTTCCTAGCGATGTGAAGTGCATCTCGAATTTCCCAAAGCAGCAATGAATTTTGCTGCTCCTGTCAGGTGCTGTCACGTCTCTTCCTGCTAATAGTACTTGAGTGTTGGTGTTCAGCATATTTTGGCACAAATTCTGGTGTGCTGAAGATGTTTCTTTAATTCTGGCAGAGGAAGACCACTCAGGCAAAGACTTTTAGAAATAATTTAGGCTGTTTCTCTGCTTCTAGAGAGCCTTACTTGGCAAACTGGGTTTGATGCTGGTTTGAAGGAGGGGTGTGGATGTTCAGGTTTGGGCTTTTTTTCTTGCTTGATTTCTTATGCATCCTTTAAGTATGTCAGAGTAAACACTTCTCAATAATATGTCATCTTCTAAAGTTATGACTTAAAATAGCATTTTCTAGTGGAAAACACTAACACACAGGGTTATGTTCACACTACCCTTGCAATCTAAGTAGCCATAATTTTGAATCCTCAGTAACATTTGTTCCAAATTAAAAAATGTAACTCAGTAATATGACAGGGCTGCTATTTCTCAAAACAAGTATGGTATCTATTTAGAACGAAAACACCAGAGACTAATTGGTTGAGCTCTTTAGGAGCACCTTTGCCAGCATCTAGGTCTCTAGAGAAGCTGTTCAACAAAGCTCTGTATTGCAGCATCTTTCTTAGAGGAGGTTCTCCCTTATTCAGGGCAAATCTGGCCCTAAAGTCAGTGGAAAATTTTCTGCAGGAAGAAAATATATTGTTTCATACCTATATGCATGGCACTTCAATAATTTTCAAGCCTCTGGTTATCTCTGATATCTTATGCCGTCACACTCTTTGTATTGCATTAATGAGTACATCTGTAACGTTATGAATTTTCTGTTCTGATTAAGCACAATGACTTTTTTCTGTCAAGTTTAGTGTGTGAAATTACTATTCCTATGTTTCATAATAAGAAAATTAGAGACAGTACAGTGCTCTTTATGGATTGCTAAGGTTCATTGAAACATCCTTATTTTAAGGAAGTTGTCCGAGGGTACAAAACTCAGTTTCTTTACAAAAGAAACCCTGAAAAGCATTTAATTTCAAGATGTCTGAACAATCTGTGACAAATAATTTATTAGAAATGGATCTGAAAATCAAAATCTTGTGTATATTCCATCAAAATCTTGGGTATATTCCTAAAACTATTCTTTATGATTTTTTCAGATTTAAATTCTGAAATAAGTGGCCCCATGTGGGACAGTGCTGTGTGTGTTGCAGTGATGTTTCCTTGAAAAATAGCTGCTTTGTTAGTTTCTGTTAATGAGGAATGGCGAGAGGAGAAATAAGCAAGCAAATAGTTAGGGGGATGGCAAAACCGGGGCATGGCACAAGAAGGAGCAGTCACAGGACATCAGAAGATTGCTTGGGTGGGCTCTAGAAAAGAGAAGAAAACTGAGATGACTGATATCTCCGTAATTATAGTAGCTTGATAAAATGGAGATCAGGACCGAAGCTTCAGCAGTATAGCTTGTAAACCTAAATCTGCTGTCTTGCCTAGTTACGGTTTTTGACTAGCCCAGATTGTTACTGAGTAGCTCAGGTAAAATTGAACGTGGTCTGGTCTTGTGCCATGTGTAAGCACACTAACTGAGTGTATTCTCTTTGGTTCATCTTCTTGGGCACCTTAGGCTTATTTTTTACATACATTTATATTTTTCAGTAGTTTCATTTAGTAATTTGTGGAATAGCTTATCTGTATGTCAGATGACTAACCACTTCACATAGAAAATAAAATAGATAGAATCTGGTTTTTAGCCATCTACCCAAGTAGTGTGTTTCCAGAAATTCTCAGTGTTAATCTTGTTCTGTATAATTGATTTTGTTGGGATTCAAAACAGCATGTGTACTGTTCCAAAGTATAGCTGCTTAAGGATTTCATTCTACTAAGCTCAGTAGCATTTATGGCTCTGTAAATCCCACCAATTGGCTATATACTTTTCTTTTACACAGCTTTCCCATAAATTTTCAGAGAGCTCACAGTTCTTCTGGTCAGTCAGTAATGTATCAGGCACTTCATCCTGCACAGAGAGTTTAGAAGATTCTCATGTATGATGGCTGTCTTCATTATACAGAATTTTTGGCCACTCTCTTGACTGCCGTATGGTTGCAAAAATTAGTTGCAAACAGAAGTTTATTTCCATTTTTAAGAACATATTAAAATAATGTGAATGGCTATAAGAGTGATCCCTAAAGATCATTCTATAAAATTCTGGCTTTAGCCAGCTGGTATTTTGTGAGAACTGGTGTTAGCAGCTGGAGTGAGCCACATAGATCCCTCACTTTCTTCTAAGCTTTTCCTCAAACATATGTAAAACTAGCTGTTGCAGTAATGCACACACAGTTATTTCACAGTTACCGAATTCAACCTAGAACTCTCATTGATTGCCACCGGAGAACATGGTAGGAGTGCAACATAGGGCTCATTTGATCTTTGTACAAGACATTTATTGAATGGTGATCGATGACACTGAAGGGTAGACTCAACGCTGTTTTCTTGTGTTTCTTTTTTCTGAACTCTAGGAATATATCTGCATTTTACACCTCTCAGATCAGAACCCTTATTCCAAGGAGTTTTGCCAGGAAACAGCAGCTAAGTAACAAGTGGGTCTTCCTAGTTTGTACTGGATTTCAGTTAATTCACTATTTTCCATTGAATGTAAAAGTCTGTGTTTTTCCTATATCTTTGAACATGCAGTTTCAGCTGAATGTGTTTCACATAATTTATTAGCCTGATTCTTTCTTTGGTTGTCCTGTCACAGAGGGCCTGCAAAAACAATGGCGATGGTTCCTGAGGAATTTCTTTGATGATGGAATAATTCCTGAGTTACACAAACCATGCTCTTTTATCCCTTGAGTGCTCCCACTCTGTGTGTTTCCAGGGCAAAGGCAATGTGGTTCTATTACTTCTGTGACTCAGCTACTCTGTTTTGTGGAGCAGCTTTATTCCATAGCAAACTTCTGCTTTTAATCAGAAATTTGTAACCTAGACGTAGAGGATTAAATGACTGTCCTTCTCTTTTCATTTACACCTTCTAATGGATTTATATTTAATATAGTGAGCTGACAATATGTTTTTCCAATTGAATTTGATGACAGAGTTCAGCGTACAGAGTGTAGTGGTACCATATAGAGTGGTAGAAATGAATTCCTGAAGAGATGAAGAAAACCCGAAACATGTAAGAAATTTAGGCATGAATGGATTAATTAATGAACCTGATAAAATAGTGAGTATTTCCTGTTCTCCAAAGAATTATAACATGGTGTGGCTGCATTCAATATGTGTATTAATAATTTGTGTTGACTGGTCTAGGTACACCAAGATATCACTATAGACAGTTTAGTGTGCAGCTGTGTTTGAAAATGTAAGCTATACACTAGAATGCATAAGGGTGAAGGTTCATATGGAAAATATTAAATGTCTTTGTAGAAACCTGCTATGCAGTATCATTTTGAATAATGCTTTGTGTTAGTTATCCTGTGGAAAATTATTCACGCAAATAAAAGAGATGAAAATGAAAAGGCTAGAATTGTTTCCCGTGGAGAAGAGGGCAAAAGCTGCAATAAAACAATTAAAAAAATGTTTCAGAGAGGGTAGTGCAACAAGGGCACATTCATGAAATTTCAGTGAAGCAAATTCAAAACTGATGAAAAGAAATACCAACAGAACGTGTGGTTGGACTGAGAACTCCACCATTGTAAGTCAGGGAAGGCAGAATTGAGTGAGAGTCAAAGAGGAATGGGATGTTTTATATAGATAAGAAAATGACTTAGAATTATCTGAAGCAATTTGACTAACTGTGAAAGTTTTGGTTCCTGTTCCAGAGATTATTTACAATTTTGTATGCAATAGTAAATGGATGAAAAAATCCTGAGAGCATGAACCTTGATTGGGACACAGTACTACTAGCTATAGGCTCTGCTATTGGTTTTTCTTTTTGTATGCCAACCTTCTGGATGTCTTCTTTACTAGACAGAGGTCCAGCTTCAAAAGGAGGGCTGGATGGCACTTTTTCTCGCAGTAGGTCCCGACTTAGGTGTTGACTGTTTGCTGGGAGACGGGAAGTGTAAGTTTGAATCCTCTTAGTCTAATAAGTGGATTTAAGGAATGCTTCCCTACTTTTTTTGGTAACCGCTTTAAGCTTTCTCTTTTACGGTAGCCAAATAACACTCCTCTTTTATAGAAACTATTTTTAATCTGTTAAATTCTCTAAACCAGAAATCTTTTGCAGCAGGAGCAGGCTTTGAGTTTTGTGGATGAAAGGCTTCTCTGCTCTTGATTCAGATATCAGATATATTCAGGCTTAGGACCACTCTGCTCTATCAAATGCGGGTGACTGTAAATATTAGGATACTGATCTGATGGATTTTGGGACTGATACTTTATTCCAAAGTCACCTGGTAATATACTGCAATATAACTGAACTTAGTGTTTTGATGGTCATATACCACAACACTAAAACCATATATAAAACCAAAGTCATAAACCAATTGTTTCCTGTCAGTCTAAATCAAAATGAGATTAAGTCCTTGATATGGGATCTGATCCAACTTTCAATGTACTTACTGGCAGTCTTTCATTGATTTCAGAGATAGTTGCAGGACCTAAGTCTACAGGGATAAGAAGAAATTACATTGTTTTCCTAATTAAAATAAAAATAAAATCCCTGCATTAACACTTCAATCTCAAGGACACAAAAGAGATTATAGAGTTGAATGAGTTCAATAGGCACTTGCTTGTTGGGCTTCCTGCATCATGAACAAGGCAACAGCAAAAAAAATATGAATTGAGATTCTGCCATCTTGTGACATTTTCCTTGAAGATTTATTTGTTTTTTAAAAGTTAGCTTTAAGGTATGAAAATTGTAACTCCTAGCTATAAAATACCTCCTATCAAACACTTCAGTTTACAACAATGACATCTGATAATTTTCTTGTACAACAGTATTCCTTAATGGTCAGGGTTGTACTTTAAGTGCAAATACAGACTAAAGACAGAGATCAAAAAGAACCAAAGAGCAGATTTATCAAATAGCAATGTGGATAAAATAGAAGCCTCATTTGGGAGTTTGCACATTTCTACAGCCTTAGGGCTGCAGTATACATTTCTGTCAACACTGTTTATGCAAAAAATAGCATTGACATAGTGCAATTGGTACAACAGTGTAGCAGTTACAGAGTTGTGTGTGATAGCACATAATCTCAGGACTATATTCCTGGGAAGAAATAGAATGTGAAACTGAAGATATTTTATTTGGACAATCCTGTTGTACATTATATGTCAAATTCTTTCACATAGGCTTGTGTGCCTACCTGTGCTCACCCAAGATTAGCTGTACGTTGGCAGAACTCTGCACTTCATCTGGTAAAGAGCGTGTTGTAGGTTTGTCAAGAGCAGTGTGGGTGAGCTTGTGTCCAAGGTTTCTAGTCAAAGTTCAGAGTTTCCAATTGTTCACCAGCT
>NW_010198187.1:127725-128578 GCF_000695765.1 Mesitornis unicolor | reverse complement strand
AGCAGGAATTCAATGGGGGGAAAATGTCTGCACCAAAATTTATCTCTTTGATACAGATATTCAGAAAGTAATGCTTTCTTTTTGTTGAGCTTATTATCCAGTTAATTTTGCCTTTATTTTTCAAATTTAAATGCGTTAATGAAGAAAGTAGGGTGTTCCAAAATGATAAAAGTGAAGCAGGGGTTGTACTTTTTTAAAAAAATGTAATCATATCTGACTAACAGTCCTCATTCTTCCTCATCTCCCCTAAAAGAAAAAGACAGTTCTTTTTCACTTTTTGTCTATATTTCAGTTTTCATTCATTTCAGTGCTTTGTTTCTGTTTTGTTGGGGGTTTTTCTTTTTCCTTTTTTTTTTTTACACCCTCACATTGGCAATTCAGATAATTGAGTAGGTAGCAAGGCAAAAAAACATCAGAAATCTCAATAACATAAAATGATATAAAACTTGGCACATAAAAAGAATGTCAGCAATCAGAAAATCATCTTTTCTCAGAAGGAGGATGAATAAGAGTTATTTAGCAATTTATTCTTATTGTTCTTACTTTTTAAAGTAACCAGTTTCCTTATAAACGACAGGACATGGATCTTACAAACATGTAGGTGTAAGTAATGCATCATAACTGGTGTTCACTTCTTACTTTTCTCATTTATTTTTAATCATTACTTCATAATGTGGATTATGATGTGTAGTTTACCACTCCACTCATGTGATTCCCAGTCTTTCCTTCTTCAAATATTCTCTCAACACCAAAAAGTGTTGGTGGACTGTATGGTCTTTATCATTCAAAGCATGTTCCTTTGTCTGCCTTCTGTTCCTTATAAAATATTTAATCTGTTTTACACGTCATTCTA
>NW_010198187.1:125784-127694 GCF_000695765.1 Mesitornis unicolor | reverse complement strand
ACTCTTTCATTAATCTTTATAAAAGTGGGCTCTGCCCCAAATAGTTTTTCCACTGTTTCAAAAAAAAGATATATCTAGCTTTTTTGTCTGGGGTTGTCTTGTTCTCCCCTAAGAGAAAAAATAAGAATATCACACTTCTATAGATCTGTAATTTTAAGATTGTTTTTTCTGAAAAGCACAGAAATTTTTGTTTCAGAGTCTCCTTTTCCTAAAATTTATACACTGAAGCACTCTAGAGATGGTGAGAGTATATGTAAGTAATCGTACATTTTGACAATTATTATTAAATGCCCATGTAATTCTTAAGTGGCAACAGGGGGTGTATGTGCTGCTCCTTTTTTTTCATGTTATTACTTACATACCACTATTTTTGGTCCAGTCTTGTTCCATCCGTTTCAGTCATTACTTGGCCATTGGCTGAAGTATGAACAACACTGTAATGCCTGAAGATATTTTGGCAGTATAGTAATTATGCCTGAACACTTAGGAGGATTTTGGAGGGAATCAGGAAGCTATTTCTCACTGCATTTATTTGGGATCTTAATGTCTAATGCCTTGTGGACTCTACTGAAAACCTCTAGCTCTGTCACAATGATGTCATGTTTCTCCAAGTATTGAGAGAATAGGAAGACAGTTAAAACCATTTGTCAAATATATTTTATTTTCATCTAAAGGAAGCGTATGTGCCATACATCATTGTCCATACATTATTCACATTATTTAAAGGTGGCAGGTTCATTATAGTTACAATCAATTGTAAATGGTGGAAATATGTTTTTAATATACAACAATAATATATTACATTAAAAATACATATTTCTTCCACATGCATATTTGAGGAGCTGAACGGACACTCTCTACATCAGGATTCATCACTGTCCACATTCCAGTGTCACAGCCAGGCACATGTGCCTGATTTGGCTGTTTCCTTTAGTTATACTATGCTCAAACTGAATGAGGTGCACATATATGTATCTATTTTGATGTCACACTGGTATTAACACAGGTGTGTACTTGCAGAAATGTATCTGTTTCTACTTAGCAGACTGTTGTGCAGCCTACCTTAAAATCATTCTGTGTGTATGTATTTTCTCTGTATTCGCACAGCCTGATTTTGCAGCATTCCTTTTGGAATCTGGTCCTTAGCATTTTTTTGCTTAAAGCATATACAAATGTTCCCTTGTTCCGTAAAATGGACAAAGAAGCTGAAAAGGCACAATAGGTCAGTTTACCCTAAGTCTTTCAAGAATTTCATCAAGAGAAATGTGGTCCATTTGTAGTAAATAATATATGCCAATGTTGCCCCTTTTCAGTTTGCCGTCTATTCAAGTACAAGAGTTAGGTTTTAATGAATTTATTACTTGTTTTGAAATTGCTGAGAGCACATTTCAAGCAAAAGCTTTTGGCTCTTAAGTTGTTTGCAAATATCTTATTTAAATTGCCTTTCACTATTCATTATTTCTGAATTGGTGTTAATTCATGCTTACATGGAAAAAGCTGCCATAAGCTTTGGGAGGGAAATCAATGACATTTCCCAAGGGCAAGCAAGCATTTCTGGGCTGAACTTTCTCACATACGAGTATTTATGATTTTGATAACTTTGCAGAATTTGTGTGTAGCTAATGTGTTCTGCTTGACTTCATGGAGTTATGAGACTTTTAATTTTTAAAAAAATCTCTTTCGAACCTGTTTCTGATGCTGCTTACCAGGGTTTCACCACGTTCCTCGCAGACCAGGGATACCTTGTGCAAGTTACTTGTTGAGATGGAAATAGCTTGTGACAATGGGCTGAGAAAGCCAGGGTTATTTAATTCCTATCTGGAGGCAGGAGGTTTGAAGTAGTGGAAAATTAATAAAGGCAGAACAAAGCAGCCAGATGTTGTAAGGGGAAGTAGAGGAGATTCAAAAAA
>NW_010198187.1:96320-125753 GCF_000695765.1 Mesitornis unicolor | reverse complement strand
TCAGCAGGAGGAGAGAAGATACAAGCGTGCTTATATGATGGGAGGTGGTTTTGTTGACCAAGGTCAAAGACAGTGAGCTAAGCTGGGCTGAAACAACTCTCCCCTGAGAACAAATCCAAGAGTATTTGAGTTGGTTTCACATCTTCTGGGGACTTTTTCTGAAACACTGCAGTGTAGTAAGTGAAGACAAATGGTGTTTGAATCCCTGTCTGGTTACACATGCAGTGCCCTCCAAAGAGCTAAGTGGCCCAGAAGAAAAGAATGTGTATTCTCCTGCAGGCAGAGGCAACTTCTGGTCAGCCTCTCTTTTCATATATCACATGGGACTTCTTGTGGGTTAAAAATATGTACGACAAATTTTTGACCTGTGTTAGTCTCTTTGGGAGCTGTATGCCACCTGATGATTTGTCTAACATTATGTAGGTTGTAGCATGTCAATTCTATGTGCTTTTTTATAGAAAAATACTTACATTCAGGATATAGCAAGAGATCGGCACACTGTGACTAAGATCTTCCACCTTCAACCCAAGCTGACAACTGTGAAGGAGACTGTCATCACTGAAGAATTATCTAAAATTTATACTCTGTTCAGTGATGAAATAGTTTAATTTTTTTTTTAAGCAGAAAATAGCTTAAAAACAATGTAGTTTTGGAATTGCAAGCAGATAACGTACTCTAGGCCCTGCAGGTCTTGCAAGACATTTTAGTTTGACATATTAAACTAATCCTACCAGAGTAATCCATGTCTATAGGCCAGACCTTTTTATCAAGTAGGTAAAATTTGCTTGTATAAATAACTTGAAACTGAATAATTTGTTTTTCTAGAAATTTCCAAAATAAGATGGCTTCAGAAACTTCTGAGATTACCTTGGTAAAAATTTTCAAATGAACAGCAACTGTGAGAATGCTTGATGAAGACTAAAAGAGCAATATAATGGCACATCTTTACCATCTCTCAGATATAATCATTACTGTATTTAGCAAGTGAATGAATCTGGGCTAAATCATGCCCTTTTAAAGTTGTAGTGTCTGTGGGACTGCTGTGGATTATACAGATTATAATGTAAAAACAGTTTTTGCCAGCTGATATTATATATTGAACTGTGTGAATGATCTACTTTTTACATGAGATAATTGTTTTTTAGTCAATGAATGGTTTTCTCATGCACCTTGCAGAAGATGCAGATGTTTTTTCAGGCATTTATTTGGAATTTGATATGAAAAAGAAAAGATACTTTTAAGAACCATTCGCCTTTATATACCAATTGGGTATATTTACTATGTGATGCTTTTGTTTTTAATAAACAATACATCCTGACACAGATCCTATGTGTTGAACCGTTTAATACTCTAACCATCTTTAAAAGGTCTCTGTCACTTAAAAGGAAACATGGAAAAAGAATTCATTTGGCAATGATATTTTGAAATCCCTTATCTCTTGCAGAAGTCGTATTTAGATGTAGATAAGAACTTCTAGTTTAACTGCTTATGTCCTATTGCTTTTATTTTTCCTTCAAAGTGGTGCTTTTCTGTTTGGGATGTCCAAAGAGTATTGAAGGAACACAAGATACCCTAAGGGCAAATGAGCAGCAGAAGCTGAGTATGCAATTCAAACAGATGGGAAAGCTGGATTTTTTTAGAAAAGGACTAGATTCTTTTCTCTCATGTAAATAAGTCTTGAGAAGTTTGGGTGCTTTTAAGAGAGCAAGGGTCTATGCATTCTGGAGAAGAGCTCTGAATCAGTATAGCTTATATTTTTTATGGTGCTCGCTCATGTATTTATCAGCCTCCCAGTGACCAAGCCCTCCTTTTCTTGGTCACATGTCCCTACCAGTACCCCTGGTAACGTAGTGCTTACTGTGCATTGTAATATGGGTCAGATGCAGAATGCTTCTACAACATGCCATAAAAATGTGAATTGTTAAAAACATTAATTGGTAATAAACTGTGACAAAAGGGGTGAGAGGAAAACCCAAGGTTAGTATTTTTGTGCTTTTCGAAATGATTAAGAACAAGAAGGCCATAGTTCAAAGAGCATTCAGTAGACACAGAACATAAGCTTGAGATGTTTCAATGCAAAAATTGTTGCTCATTCATACATGCACAATGAGGGTATTCAGCAAAATTGGTTTTGAAAACATACAGTTATTATCTTGTTTTCTTTGGTGAGCTAGAGGGCGAACTATGAAAATAGAGAATTGAGTCTGTGATACACAAGGATTTTCTGTGTTTAGAAATTACTGTGATGCCAGTGAGAGAGAGGTCCTGGAAGCCTTCTCTGTAGCATTTAGCATTTAACGAGCACCACCTCTTCCAAACTTCCTCCAGAAACCTGAGCTGTGAGAGGAATACAAATCACTTTGGCTCCAGACCCTTTCAAATGCTTGTCTTCTGACTGTGTGGTTCCTCTAATAGCAAAGTTTAAAAAAATATCTGTGAAACCCTCATAGGCACATCATATTCTTAAAACAATGAGAAGAGAATCATGAAATGTTTACACAGTTAATAGGAACACCACCAATTGTATTAACAAGAATAAAATATGCAAGGAATTGAATAAGTTTGCCTTATGACAAAGGATAAATAGAACAACCTGCGAGCTCATCATTTGCCAATATAGCAGCCTGAGACAAATCTCCAAACTGTTAACCCAACTTGTTGGTTGGGTATAGCATCCTGCTCCTGACTGGGCAGCTGTAAGAATGTGTATCGTTTAGTTTGGTAATTTGTGTATGGAATGTAGTCTAGTCTTGAATGTAGTATGAATTTGCTCTCAGCCATTTTTGCTTGGTCTCTGAGCCCCCCAAACTATGCCACAAGGAAGTTCACTTTCATGTAACTGTTACTTTAAGTGTCGAGGTAGGGTTGTTCTCAATTGAAGGGGCTATCACTGAGTTCTAGCCAATACCTTAAGCCATTTAATTGCATTAATGAAAGAAGCTTTGAAGTAATTGCTAATTTTTTGAAGTTAATAGGAGATACAGTTGCCAGCATGTAACTGTAGAAGATGAAGAGTGTTAGAGGATTTATTTTCTGTTAACCTCATGTTGTCTGCAGTTAACAAAATGTCTACTTATAGACTTGTGGACTAACATCGTAGCAGTAAAAAAAAAAATCACATCTAGCATTCCTACTGGGCTAATGACAGATATAACAGTTTGCACTTATTAAAAAATCCACTGCTGTGATATGTGTAGTGTTAACAAGCTTATTTTAATATATATTTATTAACTGATAATATAAGTCATAAACTGTCAGTGAGACTTACCATGTTTTACTGAGGATGATGTGAACCTACATGGGAGACAGAGTGGTTATTCCAATTACTTTTTAAATTTTGTTTGTATTAAAAATGCTGTGTGTTGAATACAGAAAATTTCTATCCTTCTCTCCCATGCCCAAGTATTAATATTATAAGAAAATCTGCTACTTGGAACTTGAAATAACTAAATTTAGTTTCCTATATTTCTTATTAATTCTTGTAATGATGGAATTATGGGGAAATCACATTCCTCCGTCTTTTCTTAATTGCAAAGAAATAATAATTTGGCTAAAATGCTTTCTAAAAAGTGTGGGCCCAGTTTTTTAAAATACTTTTATGTGAAATATTGGTCTTTTGGTTTGGGATCTGTAGCTGATGGGTGTAATATTAAACTAGTGGCTTGAACTGATCATTACCTAGAAATTTGTGGATAGAAACTGACTTAAATTTAGTCAGTGCCCTCAGCTAGCATAAAAAGTAGTTTAAGTTCAGATAAAATCTCTGGTTTTGTGTATATTCACCTTTAAATAATGTTTGAATATGTGATAAAAGAAAGGAAATGAGAGGAGAAGATAGAAACAAACCATCACTTCTCTAATTCTTGAGGCTCGTGAGTCTTAGGTAAAGTGAAAAGGAAGAAGATTCGCAATAGAGAATCTGATTGAAAAGTCTGGTTTAGATTGCTGTGTAAGCAGGAAATGATGAATCTTGGCAGAGTCTCAACTGTGAAACAAAGCAGTGAAGAAAGCTGATGCTGATGCTTTGGATAGACAGGAGAAAAAGAAGCCCTACAAATAGGAAATTGCAGACATATTTCATTTTGGCAGAGCCTGAGAAATTGGTTATCATTACCACCACTGTATGAACAGTTATTATATGTTCTGAAGAAAAACAGGAGAGGGTTAATTCTCTAACCAACAGGCTGAGAATAAAACCAGTGACTTGACTTGGGGTTTGAGTGTTAGCATAAAATATAGCTGGACTACTTGTGTTCTGTCTGAAGAAACATAATTTTAAGGGAAAAACCACATACTTGTTGTTAGAAGTAAAAGGCTCAGCATGCCCATTGGGGTTACAGTAGACAAGTTTAGCAGTTGATATACCGAGTTAATAATCATCCTTACCACTGAAGGGACACTCAGAATAAAACATATGCTTTTAAACTTACTAATGTTTAATTAATTTCTCTTGTTCGCTCTGCTTTTTTTGGTGTGTGTGTGTGTGTTGCTATAGGGTAAGGAAATTCTAGATTTTCTCCAAGTCAAGGATAGTCAGGGACTCCCCATAACTTGAAGACAGGTTCAAAGCTTGCTGAAACCAAAGGAAGACTGCAAATAGTGGAGATGGCAGAGTTATAGTACTCTAAGAATATTTATTTTCTGTTCTCATCTCATCACATGTGAAGATTCAAATTGTTTATATTCAAAATTGGCTGATAAGCAATGTTGTGAATCTGCTGTTAGAACAGCAAGCTCCTTGCCTAAAGAAATGATGCGAAGTGAGGCACACTTGAAACATACCTGAAAATATAGCTGTAAAATATTCCTTCATCTTGATGACATTTGCTATTGATAAAAGCTCCACTTTCTCATGCTGTGCTTATTTAGTAATTTGTTGTGAATGTGATCTTGTCTGAAGTGCTTCTTTTAATCTATATTGGGTGAAAGTGGCTTGATTTTATTGGTCATTTCACAGCCCTTGTGTGAAAACGCAACAATCTTAGTGCTTGTTTGACATATGAACTAAAATGCCCTTCCCTCATATAGAAGAGATTGTTTTCAGTGAAATATCTTGTGTCCAGGAGCTATGATTTCTTTCCTGCTTGCCAAGGATGACATTTGTTGACATTAGTACTTTGCAGAAAGCACAGTCTTTTGTCTTCCTATGAAATGCTAGGATGAATGTTTCTGCTGCATTATGCAGGAGTGCTGGCTTGGGATAAATCTCTGAAATGTATGGAACCTCCTTCTATGTTTTCTCGATGAACTGTATTTGTAATTTTAGATTTGCACCATATTAAACAGTTCCTGCAGTCTTGGAAACTGCAATTACAGTCAGCAAGGTTTTAAAAGAATGATAAATACAACAAAAATTGGTATTCTTACTGAATGCCATGTTGGAATTTTCCTAGTAAATCATAAACATGGGGTGTGTGTGTGCAGTGGAAATGAAGTTTAAAATATACGCTGGAAATTTTAAAGCAGAGAAATAGGGATTTTTTGATGCACGTGAGATGAACACTGAATGAACTTTGGGAAAGTCTCATCTTCATCAGTAGTCTCTCAAATGTTAAATACTCATCCATTATTCCAGACGCAAGTGCTCTGTAGATATGCAAAATAAACCTGAACAGCTTTGCAACAGTCTTTCTGCTTTCCTGTAAGGCAGTGGAACGACAGTATATGAAGTTGTGTGAATGTTTGGTGCAAGCTGTGAGGTGAACCACAGAGTCCAAAAGAGGTTGGGCTTCCTGAGTTCGAGTCTAAAACGTACTTGGTGTCTGGTCGGCTAATGCCCCCTGTGCCTACCCTCCAAATCCTTATCAACCCCTGTAACCCTGCTGCTGCCTTCCAACCTGGGTCTTGTTTGTAAATTTGTAATTTGTTTGTATTTTGGTCAAATAATCTTTTTGCAAGAAAACCTTTGCCGTTCAAAAACGCAGAGGACAAACATGTAAGGCTTTCCATCTAAAGAGTATGAGTTTGTGGTTATAATCCAGTCAAAACGCAGCTTTGATAGGAAACTGGTATATTACTGTACTGCTTGGAGCAGTCTTTGGTTGTGACAGCATCGCAAATAACCAAAATATTTTCAGCAATGGAGTTACCAATTTTTCATTCCTTGTTTACATTTTCTGAAGAATTTCATGCTGAAAGCTGAGAAACTTTCTGCCTGTGTATTGGCCTTTTCTTCCATTCCTGCACTGACTGGTATGACCAGGGAAAAGTTACCTCAGCCTAGTCCAAAGCTATCTTTGTAGCTAACCACCAGCTTTCCTATCTTGCTCCTCACCCAAAATTCACACACAACATGAACATTTCCTGTAGTCACAAGTCTGGCAAGCTTTAATTAGGCATTTAATTTTTTTCTTCTTTTCAATTGTTTCTACCCGTTTCTGTACAGTAACTGTTATTTGCTAAAACTAAGGGAGATTACAATCCTTGGCAAGTTTTCTCGTCTCGTTATTTGAAATCTTTGGATTGGTGTCATTTTAATAGGAGTTTTAGAGCACCTAACCTTGAACATGGTGATGCTTTGGAGCAATTTGTCACTGTATTCCCACTATTGTCTTAGTGGTGTTGCCTTGAGCTCAGTTACAACAGAATCCAACTGGCTCTTTAAAAAATAAAGTTCTTAAATTCAAGTGAAACCATGCCAGCTCTTTACAGGTCTCTCAAGGGTTTTATGGCTTTCTGTAGAACCCTTAAGCTGTGTCTTTGAGAAGCAGCTGCATTTGCCATACTTAGAAATCATTCCTATAATTTCCCTACTCATGCCAAGCTAAAATAAAACACCTCTGGTGCTTCTTCTGAAACTTTCCACTCCGGGTAAGGCCAATAAGTATTTTTGGAAATGTTTCTTAGAAAGATTGCTATAATTAGGCTTGCTTTCTTTTGTCCCCTCTGTTTATTTGTTTGGCAAAGGACCATTTTTCTACATTGATCTGAAAGGGCAATACTCCATCTGGCCTCAGACTCAGTGTTCACCCCTTTCATCAGTCTGGTCTTGAGAAACTGTCTTGTACTGAATGTGAAAAATGAAGCTAATTCATCTTGCTGTTTATAAATAGCTACTTTCTGAGTACTGACTTGTAGTGCATGTACTCATATAGCAGGTACTTGCTTGAGAAACAGATTTATTACTGACCCTTCTTTTGCAAACTCTTGCTGTTGCCCTTGTTTGCAGGTTATGCTTGACATTGGGGTAGCTGAGCCTTGCACATGGTGGTGTGAGCATGGGTGAACTTGATGCAAGTTCAGCTGGTGTCAAATGAGAGTCCTTTTAGTGCCACTTCTGCTCTGGATGAAGTAAAAGGGGAGAGTGAGCATGCTCCAGCCAATACAAGAGGGCATGTATTAGATCACGGTTTCCCACAAAGAGTCTCTCAGAGCTGAAGTCTTCAGAAAGCATACGCGTTAGGTAATGGCAATGAAGCCTTGTGTCGCTTGACAGTAGCCAGGAAACGCTGTGACTCAAAAAGTCAAACTCTGCCTGCTGGGCTGCTCTTGCTCTGTGATTCTGTACCTTGTCCGCAGCTGGCTTTTGTGCAAGCCAGGCCGTGCCTCATAAAGTGCTGCCTGTTCTGTATCAGAAGGCACATCATGTCATGGTCGTTGCTGTGTTTCCCTAAGGTGATGCAGTAGTATTATATATAATTAGTATAAATATATCATATCCCCTATCATGCACCAGCCTCAGGGAGAATTGAAAGATAAAATGGATTGTTAAAAACTACCCTGAAAGCAATGGGTGGTGGAACTTTTAAAAACTGGGACAGTATGACAGCAGATCTTTCTTTCACGCCAGAATTGGGTGAAAAGTAGACAAATTGATGATCAGACTTGATTTATTTCTAGTGACCTGGGTAATTCATCGGCCTTTTGTATGCCTGGGAGGTTTCTGTATTCTCCACGTATTCAGTGAGCATTTGTACTTTGCACTGTTCTATATAGCTCTTCCATTTTCTTCTGTGGTCCGCTCTGAACAACTTTTTAAAAGAAAGGACTACATGACTGGGATAGTGAAGAAAGTAGTGTTACAGCGATGTTGCTGAGAGGGTAGACTGGTGCCTGACAGGAGAAGTCAGTGTGTTTCTCTCCTAGCTTTAATTTTCTCTATTTCAAAGTTGCTTCTGTTACTTTTATTTTGGAAATGTGACTGGCTAGAAAATTATTTCCTCCTCACCTAGACAGAGATGCAAAGAAAGGAAAAGCTAGTGAGAAAAGTAGAGGCTGAACAGTAGAGGAAATACTATTGAAATAGGAAAGGGCTTTGCACCAAACTTGAAAGCTCCCTGAACTCAAGAGTTCTAGTCAAAAGGTTCTCCTGAAAGGGCATTTTGGAAAGTAAATGAGAATTACTCACCTTATTTCAGTTTTCTTGGAAAAATGTATGGAAAGACGCCATCAGTCATATTTTGGATCCAAATAACTCCTTTTCCATATACATTTGATTCCAGCAATTTGAAATAATTCCAGTTGGTAAGAGCTGCAAAGGAAATTCAGACCTTTGATTTGATGCCTTCATGCGGATAAAGGTGTCTACTGTTAGTTGCCCAAGTCTGAAAATTTTGGATCGTTTCATCAGTGAAATCTGAGATTAAATCCCAGATTTTTGGCAGACATGAGAAAATTCTCAAACTGAAGAAACCAAGTGTGTTCTACTTGCCCCACGCGATGCAGAGCCTCTTAAGCTACCACATCAAACTCTCTGATTTTTCTGTCCCTCTTTGCACCTTCAAGAATTCTTCACTGTCATTTTCTCCCCCTTGTAATCTGCACTGTTTCCTCCTCTCTTCCCTTCCTCCAGTTTCTCATTTACGCACTGCTCATGCTCACCAGAATGCATTGCAATGTGTGCAGTGAGCAGGAGATGTGGGATTGACCAGTTGTGCAACACTGGAGAGTAGAAACAGCTGGGAAGACTTGACAGTTCAGTTTGCTTGTTTTTGCAGAATGAGGTGGTGTTACAATGAATAGTGCAAGTTACTCATGTATGCATTTGAGATTGCTTTTCTGAAATTGTGCTGCCACTGGTGAGCAGTAACTTCTCACAAAGCTGAATTCCACCTCTATTTTTCCAGGTCTGTCTTTGCTTACCCTGTATGGTAAAATCTTCTTGCACATTAGTCTTACCTAGTTTATACTGAGAGAGAATTAATAATACCATGACTTACATGTATTCTTTGAAGTGGCATAATTAAAAAAAAAAATTAAACAACCAACGGCTCTGATTTTTGTTAGCATTTGGATGGTTGAAGTCATGTTCAAGATTGGATAACTCCAATAAATCTTACTGAGCTAACTCTCTTTGACTTATTTACCTTTGTAGTTGTGGCTTTGTTCTTTTCTTTGGTGAGCTATTTTCTACATCATGCACTCTCCAGTCTTGGCACATGAATCCATTCAAAGAAGTTACTCTATGCTGTGAATACAGCAGCTGCTCTGCAGATACCTATTTGTCCTGGCCAAAGTGAAATCACCAGTCGTGAGTGAGTAGCATCAAGACTGGTTGTTTTATAGGCAACATGAAACTCTTTCATATTCAGTGGTCATACAAATGATTGATAGACCTCGTTATTTTTAAAGAACTATTGCACTGTAATGTTTCCAGATGTTCTCCAATAGAAGCTTGTGTTATTACTATAGGGAAGTATCAATCAGTAAATAACCCATGTCACTCGTTGCCCTTATATGCAATCACAGCGTTCTGATCTTGTGGTTTGGCTTAATTTACAAAGGAATTGTCAATTCACATAGGTTATCATTCTATATGTTACCTTGCAGACCGTTATCGTTCTATATGTTACCTTGCAGACCAGCAGAGGGATGGTTTGAGTGCACGGTATGATCAGCCTCCTATGAACTCAGTGGAGTCAACTGTTGTCGACACGCAGGTGAAAAATCATCAAGGGAAGCTCAAATACTGTAAAAAATGTTTCTAAAAAATCAGTAGAGGACATTAGACTGTCTGGTACTCAACTTTTGCACCACTGTTGTGCTAGAAGGCACTCTGCTCTCAAGGACTCTTCTTTTCATGAAGCAATTATAGTGCTTGTAACTAGAGGATGCACATTTGTTTGCAGCAGCCTTTCTTATTTATTAAAGCCAGCTTCAAAACTATGATTGTAATTGTAACACGATAGCCAGACAGTTCTAATGGAAATCAGGAAAAGCATAGACCCATTGATTCTCAGTGTGAGAATCAGAGGCTTGGAGAGGTTTTCCTGTTTGGGGGCCTTCTCAAATTAATATAGACTTCTAGGTTGCAATTAATTAAAATAAAATAGACTAAAAATGTTGCTTTGCAAGTTTTTGTTTAAGAGCATGTACAAACTGTAGCACCAAACCTAAATGACTGCCCAAATTCACTCAAAGCAAGGATTGGTAACCTTTTCAATTTTTATGCTTAATTCTGACATTTTATGATACTAGTTTTTAACTCTTGGTCTTTAGACTTGTTTTTTAAAAGGGCAATTCAAGACATGTTGAAGGAAAAACTCAGTCTATGGCATAAATGAAAAATGCCACTTGCATTTTCCCATTATCTTCAGGATCTAAACCTAGAAAGAGAAAAAGAAATTAAATATGCTATGATGGAAAATCAGATTCATTTTATCAGTCACACAGTTCAGAGGGACCTGGGCCATGAACTTGTAGCCCTTGGAAAATTTTGCCCACAGAAACCGTGTGCAGGAGAGGGATCTGCATAGGCTCACAAAGCTCACTGATGAAGCTCTTTCCGGGCTTCATCTGATCTGATGGTTCAGTGCCAGTTCCGATAGTTACCGTCCTCTACAAGGTGCAATGTGGCACAAGTAACCTTTGCTAGTAATATGGTATATATATGATATTTGCATTCTTCGTTGACTACTTGGCTATGTCTGGGGTTGGCTCAGATTTCTGTTACTCTCTCTTAGCAGAATAAAGGGTAAAAAAGTATGTCCATCCAGTATATCTGAAAGTTCAAATTTGCTCTGCATCTGGATTATGAGTTGGACTGCTCTACCAACAATCAACCGCTATTGGAGGTGGACATCCCATAATAAACAGTATTTGACAGCTATTAAGACCTGTTGTAAAAGAGATGTTTTAAGCGTATAGATTTTTATGTTAATGTTGAAGGTCACTGACCCAAGGAATTTGTAGCTGCAATTGCTAATCTGGATGAAATGAATGGAAAATTTCATGTAGAGCAACAGTGAAGCTATTTTTTAAAACAAGTTTGTGTGTGTGTGTTTTTTAAGCTGCCTATTTTTATTTTTCATACTTGATAATGTATGCTTAGCAGCTTGTTTTAGTTATCTCGTGTACATATCTTTAATATTGCTAGCATAACTTTACTTGCACATTTTCTGAATAGAAACACCTTTTTTGATATTTTTTTCTTTTAATGCAGTTTTGTGATATTTCCCAGTGTGTGAAATTAATGTGGTGATTGTACTTATGTAGGCTTTTGGAAAGTCCATTTCCAATATTAATCTGTCTTCCTTTATAACATTAAACATATTTGTACTTTGGAGAATGCTGACAAGCAGAAGAAGGACATACTTCATCTAGTATCCACATGCAGCAGATATGGATCTCATCCATAATAAATAAACTCGGATGGGTTTGAGCTCAAGCACCAAGGGATATAAACCTGTAGTTGGAGGATGACATACTCTGAATCCATTTAAAGTCTATACTAGTGGGACAATGGGGAAAGTGGCATATTTGGTCTTCCAGACTTGTAGCCTCTACCCTATTTCTCCCAAAGCATATTGTTTTTCCACAAAAACAATTAAATTTACTGTTGACTCTGTACCATTGATGGTATCAGTTGCAGGTTCCTAACCTGCCAGATACGAGGTCTTATCTTGAATCATTCAGTGGACAAAATGACTCTCCTGTCTAGTCTGTCCTTCACCAGTCTTTGTGAGCTCGCCATTGCACTTGGCTATCAAGGTCAGCATTTGTCAAGTGACGTTTTCACAGAGGTATGAGTGTTGCTGTTACACATGCCAAGGACAGTGAGTTCCTGTGGTAATGCTTGGGTATTTGGACCATGTAAAGTACAAATGTGTGAAATCTGGGTTTCTCTTCATGGCTTTTTACTGTTTACCTGAAAGGAGCTCAAATTCTTGCGTGTAGTGAAACAACTGGGGCAGGAGCAATGTGCATGGAAACATACACAACGGAAATGGTTGAGATGACCTTACCTACAAGACGTCTGTCTGTGTCATAAAAAGACTACAACATCTGGAGCGCTTGTTTTGGGGGATGTGGCTAACTTTAGGAAAATTGAAAGATGTTACAAAGGCTGAACTCAATAAGAAGAATTTTCATTAACAATAATCCTTGAACAAATATTTGTATATGGCACAAACTACTTGAAACTCAATATAAATGTTCCTTTTCATTAGACCTTTTCATATTGCCTTTGAAGTTTCTTAGTAAGTTTAGAACTTTGTTCCTTCTGAGCCAACTGGGGACAAATGCTGATTTCATTTACACTGATTTACTATTATTATTTTGAGCAAAACTGATACATTGTGTTTCCTGTGCAAGAAGCATTTTCCTATGGTGCTGCAGCTCCTTTCAGTATGGCTGAAAGCCAACAACTAAAGATGCGTGTGTGTATGCACACACACAGACAGCCCAATTAACTGTTCAGGTAAGTCAGAACCTGACTGTTTTAGCTTGACAAAAACAGCATGAGCTGTTTCTCAGAAATAATACAGATTTGTAAAGTGCTTTTGTTTTACCTGAGTTGATTCACATTTCTGTAAGGAGTCTCTTTGTTGTAGCCCTGCACTGAGTTATCAGCCTTCACTTGCCTCTTATGCTGGCTTTTGCTGTTGTATTTGCTCTGTGGTTCTTTTTCAGAAAGCGAAGAATTTTAACTTTCCTACCATTAGAACCTCACTGTTTCTGTCTCTGGTTTTCTTAGGTATCTTTCCTTTTCTATATTAACTTCTGTATTTCCATCTTGTCACAATCTCTTTGGTCCTTGGCAGGGGCAATATCTTTTCTTTCAGGCATGCTGACCTCTTCTCTCGTTCCCTTTGAAGCACTTATGATCATATCCAAGAGCTGCATTCCAGCTGTGGCGCCTTCTGAGGTACTGAATATATTAAGATAAAAAGAAATAAGCTCAGCTATATTAATAAGAAGCTTAAATGTTTATGTAGTCATAAGCTTTGAGAAATTAGATACCCCAAAATAAGGCTTTAATAGGAATGATGAAGTAACTAAACTGAAAGTCCAAAGAGTTATGCTCTTTTTCAGCATGTTCTGGTCCAGTCAGTGGTAATAGAACATTTGTTGCTACTGTAGCTATTTTGATGTCTACATGAAGGATACTTTTCCTAGAGATCGTAATGAAAAAATGGCACATTCTTAAAAGGTACTTTGTTCTTTTTTTTAAAGTAATTGTCATTAGCATTTATTCTCATACCTCATTTCTCTTAAGCTTCAATATAAAAACCTATGTGCGTGTAACTTTTTGTATAATTATAAAACAAATGCAAGGGGAACTTTTTTTCCAATTTGAACATTACAGAGACTGTACTCTGCTCAGAATTGTATCTGGCTGCAAACATGAGAGAGATAGGAGACCAAGAAGGAGTGAAAATGAGGAGTGGTTAAATAAGATGGCAAATCCAACTTTAGGGTGCCTGGTACAGGCTCTATTATGTCATTGGTAAGCATTATAAGGGATGAAAGTGATCCAGAATAATTTTTCTAGTTGAAATGTGATTGGAGAGGGTATCTTTACCCTGGTGGGTTGCATTTCCTGGCAGAATAGGTGTCCTGTGATCTTCAGTAGCCATCTCAAAGTGTGTGTAACTCAGGGCCTGGCTAACTCAAGAGCAATGCAGTTTTTTGTCCACACTGGTGGTAGATCGAGTTTGTACTGTTGTACCAAATGTTATTTTGTGGATCTGGTAGTGAATGTATGTGACTAGGACACATCTTCGGCATATAAGCGTTAGGATACCCTATGGGGATGCATGGAGATCACAGGTTCTTCAGGCCTATTATTACCGACTCTTTGAGTCCTACTTGTGTGTTCAGTGAGAGACTGCTCTGAAATTAGTTCAAAGGCGATATGCAAAGCAGTGGGACTTGCCAAAGTTTTATTCCAACTCTATTTTGCTTGAAGGAGGATGATACTCTTTTCCTTGATACTCAGGAAAACAAAAGCATATTTATTTATAGATGAGATGCCTAGTTAGATTTTATTTTTCACAAAAATATTTTTCTGGGAGGTCAGGGAGTGCAAGGGTTGTTAAGAAGAATTCCTGTTGTAGAAAGATCATAAATATATAAGCAACAGGTGAAATCTATGTTGTGTACAGGCCAGGATGTACCTATGTATTATGTTAGGTCAGGTAAACCTTGTTTTGAGGATATGAGCAATGTAAATGGCCTGAACATTTATGTGAGTTTTGCCATAAATGGAGAATGAGCAAACAGATGAGAGAAGTAAGTAGAGAACATGAAACTTAATGAGAAATAGGTTTGCATATCAAGAAACAAGTTTATATGGTTTTTGTGTAAGGGATGTATAAGTAACTTTTTTTTTAATTCTCTTTTGGCCACAAAGGACTTTTTCTTTTAATGTGATATGCAAGAATGAAGACCTTAGACTTCAGATGTTGCCTTCTTTATTTCATTAATGTTAATACAGGAAATCAAAAAAGATCACAAAAACACTATGTCTCATTATCAGGATGTTTCTTTTGATTTTGAACATGCCAGCAAAGAATGCTTGATCCAGCAACATCAAAAGATGAAGCCATTTGTGCTTAGTTGGTTTGCCTTAGATATTTTTTTTCTTCAAGACAGAAGGTTTAGCTTTTTTTCCTAAACTCCAAAGCATGAGACTGCAAGTGTACATCCCTTATTGCATCTGTATTTTATGGGAATTTCTTACTCGGAGCAGAACAGATGGACTCATTTTAGCCAAGACTCAGAGCCTTCAAATGTTATAGGATTAATATGTGGATACCTAGGCCTATACTTTTATTACTGAGAGGTAGAAGCTGTTGATTTTAGTGCTTCTATACCAAGAAAAAATGTCCAGCAGCAGAAGACTTGCAGCATTAATTTTTTATGGCTTTTTTTTAATAGTAGAAATGACTATATTAGGAACAGTTGCTGAATCAATTATTGGCTACTTTTATATAGCTACTGTATTACAAATTTTATGCAACTGACCATAAAGGTCACTTGCAATTGTTTTGGTGATTCTAGCAGTGCAGAAGTTGTCAAAAATTCCTTGTTGGGTTTGAGTCAACTCATACTCCACTGCATGAAAACATAGAAGAAAGTATTATAACTAACACATTTTAAATTACAGCAATGCCTGTCTTTTACTTCAGACCAGAAGCCAATGGCTTTTTCAAGTTTTCAGAGAACAGTCTTGATATTACTGGAGATTAAATATGTTCAGAAACCTGGTATAGCAGACCTGAGAGGTTCCATTGTACAGATTTCTTTGGTGGCTTACAGTGAATCTGTGTCTTAGAAATGAGCTGATACAGTTCGGTAACTTTAACTGTCCACACTGTACTAAAAGATGCACTGTGGGCTAAGTGTATGGCATATACACAGGCAGTAGAGTCTTACTGCTAAAATATATATTTTACCACACTGTCAAAATATTGAAATGGTTGGAATTTTTGTTTGCATAGTTTTGACCCTTCATAAAACTTAAAACTCATCTGACAAGATTACTGTAGCTAACTAACTTCAAGTCAGTGACAGCTAAATGGCATGGGGACATACCTGACAGCCAGATAAATATGATGAAGTGTTGTTTTGCTTTTTTTTGCCAGTTTGGAAGGTATATATTTCACCTCTTGAAAGTTTTCCCATAATATTGCACATTTGATGACAAATCCAAGGTGACAGTTGGAAGGCTCTTTCTATTGTTTCATGCTTTCCAGTATGCTTGGAGTGGATCAAGGTTGTAATGAATTCCAGAAAACCAAGAGAATTTCCATCGTGTACAATATCAAAATGTGGATCTGTACTCACCAAGAAATGCAATAGTGGAATAGTCTGTGGGATGTGAAACCACAGGGGATTCGTAATAGGATATGAACCTTCTTGTTCACCTTTTAAAATTTAGGCCAGGTGAGCAGCGGCTAATAGATTTTCCTGTTAGCCAGCCCCTGGGTGGCTTTTGTGAGAAGAGATGAGCAAACACCCAGGTTGAAGGATGGAGGATCCAGGTGATCTCCAACCCATGCTGTATGCTCTTCTGTAAGTGGATCCTGGGGGTCACAGGTGGTTTTGTAGGAATGGGTACTACTGTGCTACACCCCTCTCTGCCAGAAATGGGTGTGTAAGGAAGCAGCCAAACTTCTTGTCTGTCATACGGCTTGTGCAGGGCTGGCTCCAGGTGCTGACAAGGCAAGCAGAGGGATGACTTCCAGCAACTCCAATGTGTCTTACTTGCCTACACTGTGACCCTGGAAACCCCAATGGGGATGCCAGAGCATGCAGGAGGCAGCTAGAAACAGGCTTATGGAGAGAGTAGCACTTCCTTGGTGTAGCAGTCAGGTACAGCTTCCACTTCTTGTCTCTCTGTGGAAGCAGGACATGCCATCTCAGCTCTCCAAGTTATCTTTGTCCTAAATTCCCCCTTTGTCTCCACTGCTCCTCCCTTTTTTGCTTTTCTCATGAGTTCTTCCTGTACTGATCCATTTGCCTTACCTCTAGGTAAATACCATTTGAAAATAGTGAAGTGAGATGCCTCACAGGCTCTGAAATAATGTTTATCCTGTCTCATGGTTGTTTAAGGTGTCTCCTGAGAAGAAAATAAGCCAGCATTTTAATACAGCAGTACTACAGAATAAAATTCAAGATAGTCATTAGTTCAATTAGTTGATAATGTTAAAAATTTGAGCCACTGTTTTTACACATCAGACATGTTTTAATTTCCCCAATTCTTTTGTGAAGTAGCTGCAGATTTTCACCTTGGTATGTGGCTTATAACCCGCAGGATGTGCATCTGCAGTCTTTCTGTTCAGGGAACAACAAAAGAATGGTTTTCAGGCCATTTTTTCTTCCTCTAATGAAAATTATTTACAGAAACTGTGTGAATTACTCAAAGCAAAATATGAAATACTAATGCTTCAACATCTGCTACAGTCTGAAAACTGAGGTACAATTGTCTACACTGTGAATTGCAAGCACTAGGACTGACTCCAGGAGGACCAGTATAGACAAATGCCACCAACTAAGTATCTTACTAGGGACTTGGGACTTGAAAACAACATGGTCTTGTTGTCATACTGTGCTAATATGTTCTAGTTGTCAATAGAACAACTTTTTTTTCCCTCTTTTGTAAAGCCAGCTCTGTTGCAGAGAGTTTAGGAACCTTTGCACAGTGCTTCCATGGGGACACTCTAAGCTAAAAAGGACCCCAGATTTTTAGTTCATGCTTTTTTGAGTGATCTTGGATTACTTGGTGGTTCTATATGAAATTGTATTAAGTTCACACAATTAGATGGCTTGGACATTCAGCTGCACAAGATCTGATGTCTTGGCATGTTGAATTTATCAGGATTAAACCGTGAATTGAAATTTCTCGAGGGGGTTTAAGGAAGGGGGGTGTGTGTGTGTAAAGTAGTAAAGTCACTTCTGTAAAGAAATGACCAACAAAAATGTTTGCCTGAGTCTGTAGGATGTCTTGCACGGTTGTGATTGCTAAAAGTTGAGCAGTTCTCACTATAATTTTAAGATACAAATAGTTGCCAATTAGATTTTTCTGTTTATACTCTGTACTTCCCTCCCCCCCTCCCCCTTTTTTTTTAATCTGAAATGTCTTGATAAGCAGTAAATGTAAGTCAGGGTCACAAACTTGTTATATTTTGGCAGTGGATAGTAATGTGAGAGCAAATTTGGAAGAAAGTGTTAAGCTTTAAAGGTCTGCAATTTGACAGGCTGTTATCTTTTATCCTTCCAGCACAAATCTTTATGCCGATTTCTCTTGTATCGCTTCATTCCCTGGGGGAACTTGGGTTCACTCACATGTTGCTGGGCAAGAGACAAAGAAGATCTGTTCGACACATGTAGAACAGATGCTCAGGGGAGGAGGGGGGAATTTTCCAGAGCAGTTACTGTAATATCCATTGCTGCTGTCTTGCTCCCTGTGTAAGCACTGCTGGCCTCTGTGGAACTAGTCCTGGGGATTTTCCCATCTTGGAGGTGGCCCACCCAGAGAGCTGCCCCTGTAGACCTTTGCATATCAGAAATGCTCTTGTGGGGTGTCACTTCTGCACTGAGAAAGCACTTTTTAAGAAGGAAGAATAAAGTAGATTGAAGCGCTGAATGGCTCGCTTCTCAAAGACACAGCTTAAGGTATACAGGAATATGGGATCAGGAGAGAATCCTTGCCACTCGTAGTCACTCATAGCAGTGGTGACACAAGCAGGCATCCCTTTCTCAGGCTCTCTGGTTGAGCAAGTTGTGGACAGCAGGAAGTGAGGAGGTGCTATGAGTCACATACTCATTGGAGGCACTTAGATATATAATATGGTAGGTATTACTGGGGCATGTGAAACCTTATCAGCCAGCCTGGAAAATGGTCCAGGCTGCTGCTCTCTCTCTGAGGAAAGCTGTGCACAGCTGTATTTTTCTATGTGTACAAATATATATAATGGGTTAATGAGTCTGTTTTGTTCTCAAGAAATAATGGAATGATCTGCTCAATAGTGTATTTTGGCTCCCCTACATCATTTGGGCTCATGAATGTCCTGGGACAATTGAGACGTAGGCTAAGGCAGAGGAAGCATTGCCTTGAGTTTATTAGTTACAGCATATGATTTTTTTTTTTCGGTGTTTAGGACTGGAAAAATAGCATTTAGAGTATGTTCCAGGTAGCAATGTCTTCCTACTCTCTCAGCTGTCTGGATCAAATTGCTTGTTGTTTCTCCCTCAGCAGTCCTGCCCTTTTACAGTAGGTTGCTATGCAATGTTGACTAAGGGGAAATAAATGACATGTGCTGAATTGTTGTATTAATTTATCTCTTAGATATCCCAGAAGACAATGTTGGACATTTGCTACTCTATCTCTATTCTTATTTGCTACCTTGTTTTGTCTTGTTACAAGCAGAGTTACTGTGGGAGGTGATGACTTGTACAAAGTAGGTACAATCTGGCCACCTTTTTCTGACAAGCTGGAAGGGGTGTTTGTTGGGATATGCTTTGAGGTGGAAAATTATCCCCTTGTGTTGGATTAATTATTGCGGCTTCCTAACTGATGTACTGGAGCACCAAAGTGCTCTCAGTTCAGCATGAAAATTGGGTTCTGATGTTGGGCAGATAGAGCAAGCAGGTAGCACTGTCAGATCTCAGGTTAAAATTGTAGCTGTGGTATCCACAGGTTTTACTTTTTGTGGAAATAAATATAACACGCCCTTTCACCAGTTAGGCCACAGCCATTTGGTGTCATCAATAACAGTGTAAAGTTTTCAAGAAATAGGATATATTCTGGGTTTTTTTGCTCAAGTGACTATGGGCATTAAACACGTGATGCTGAATGGAACTTCAAAATATTCACCTATTTCATATGAAATGTTTCAAAACTGCCAGGGTCAGGACAGCTGAGTTGTAGTTTATTGAGTTATTGTGATGAGCCTCATAAGTGTGAACTCCCTTTACACAAATACAGTGACAAAGCAACAAACTATAATCTGCTGTGAGTGCTAAGCATCTTTAATGTCCTTGATAATTTTCACTCACTTTAGGTGAAATTGTTTACCTTCTTTATTACTGAACTTGCTGGTAGTTAAATTATGTTTTTCATGACCTTTCTTAAAAAGTTTACAAAAATAGGATTGTAAATTGAACTGTTAACAAGCAAAAATCCCAAAGACCCACACCAGGAAAATAAGTTGTATTGTAACAATCGCCTCAAAGTTTGGCAAAATGAAATGGTGGGAAACTCAAATTTTGTAGACTATAAAGAATCTTTATTGCATGGAAATGTGTGCACATATAAGTTGGGAGTTTTCTGGAAAATATTTTCATAAAATCAATAACATGGTCAAGTGGCTTCACTATTATAGTTTCCTGGGGCTATTGCTGTTTTATTGAGATTAGTCTACCGGACGTCCCAAGTTTCCTGTTTTCATTGTTCGCACGTTACACTGTGGTTTAGACTAAACTACCCCTTGTCAGTTTTAGAAAATATTCTCTTTACTGTGGTGCTGCTTCCTTATGTTAGTACTCTACTGGATATCACGGTGAGTTTAATTTTTGAGAACAATAACCTTTCTTTTTATTAGTCTGGCCTCCTGTTTAAACACACATTCAGTTGCTGCCTTTTTTTTTTTTTACCGTAGTAGAATCAAAGTGGTTATTAGCTGTACAGTCTGTTTTCAAAATGAAGTTATTTTAGATAGAGAACCTGTCTTTGAATCCTAGAACTGGCAAGTAAAGCACTTGCCCAGTTTTAATCATATCAGCTGGATTTCAGCCGAATCTCTTAGTGCTTAAAGTTCCTGTGTTTAAGCATCTCAGTTGTGATTCCAGGTTCAACTTAATATGGTCAAGAATGGCCTTCCAGTTAAGTACCATCTAGTTTTGGTTAGAAGGAATAACTTGGACCTTCTGTCACTTCAGCTGCCCTTCTGAGGGTACGATGCTCCTAGTTCATCTAATGCAATGAAAATAGGCGAGTCACACAGCTGCAGTTCATATAGAAGGATGCTGCATTGCCAATACTTTTACAGGATGTTTTTTGAACTTCTTGTTAGTGTAAGCTCTTCTCCCTTTTCCTGTGCCCCTGTGGTTGGATATTAATATATATTAAAATTTAGGAATACTTCTAAAGTGATTTTTGAGAGTGATGTGAATAAATATTCCTTAGAGGAGACTTGGTATTCCCATACTTTTGATATTACTACTTTATCTGTCTTGCCTAAAAAAAAAAAAGGGAAGGAAAAAAGGTTCATCTGACCCTGAAATTCCAGATGCCTAAGATTAAAAGAAAGGGCTGGGTTATCCCATAATCTATACTGGCACTATAGCTGCTAAGTAATTTAATGTGAATGCTGTGGAAATGATGATGTATGCCATCAATTGCTGTGAACACAGCTGTGTTTCATCAATCTCTGTTTCCCATAATGAGACAGAGAACTATCAATGGCTTTTACACATTTGATGTCAGCATTTGGGTAGGTCTGAGGTTTAATTATTTTATGAAGTTTTATTTCAGTCGTCTTGAGTCCTCCCGTTTCTTATTGTTTTTATTCAGTAGCAAGTGAGGCATCATTGTTTTAATAGCTAACAAAGAGAAATCTCAAATGAAAAAAATCTGCCTTGTTCATGGGAACTGAGATAGAAAGCAACAATATTCCACTTTTAGCCTGAGTTTGCTGTTCTGTCATTCATCAGATGACAGTTAAATCAGTTCCCTTCCTGGCTGACAAGAAATCCTAAGTCTGGGATGCTCAGCCATTGTACCCTTCCAGACTAGTATATGCTTGGCTGTAGACTGCCACTTCTCTAATTTTTTTCTCTCTCTGCTTCTCTTGTCCTAAAAGACTTCGATGTTTATGTCTTTTTTTTTTTTTGTCTTGACACCATATTCAATTAATTTCCAGTAATAACTTTATTTTCCTCAATCAAAATTCTCCTAATCCTCAAGTTGTGAGGAGAAGTTCCTTCAAGTTTTAGCTCACTAACAGATAATATTCCCAGTGGCAAAGCTCTCATGATGCTGCATTAAATTGACAGAAAAATCTCAGATGACATGATTCTGGGGTCGCTATATTATGTGTTTCAAAGTCAGAGCCAAAAATGGGGTTTGATTTACTGTGACTTAAGTCAGACGTGACATGGGGCAGTATGCTTGATCCAAATTATTGTAAGGCAGTGGATGGCATAGTACTCTGTTCCCATATTCCTGATTTTATGTAAGAGTTTCTGCCAGGTTGTAGTACTTATGCAATGTACTATCAAGTGTTGTAGCAGAACTCTTGCTATCTAGATCAGGCAGTGATTTATCTTTGCTGGATGAGATAAAGCATTTTATATACTTGTATGTATCACCTCATAGCAGTATGTAGCTCTGTTTATCCACTTCTCATACTTAAGGAAATAAAACTATCATACTCTTCTCATAGCACCTTTGCAGTGCATATTACGAACATAATATACTTTCAACTCATGTTAAACGTGCCCCTCCTGTGTTTTATCTACATCTATCTATTGGGAGGGGGAAAGTAGGTATGTTAACTTTCACGTCATCATATTTTTGCTTCATATGAGACTGCATAAGCAATGTGGAATCTCCACAGGTAAGAGAAAACGTGCCCAGTATGTACAAGAATTAGTTCTTGATTTATTGCTAAGATACGTATCTGGAGCTGTCATTTCAGGGGGAAAATTGTTATACTCAGGCCATATTTAGTCATATTTGACATCAGTGCAAATAGAGAAAATCTCAGTTCTGCTGTTTGGTGATAATTTTTAATACTAATTCTGCTGTTTACAGCAGAACAACAGTTTCTGCCTCTGTTTTTGATCACCCTTAATCTCTTTTCCTCTTAGTTCAGAAGTGCCTAGTTTTTTCTGCTATTGAAGAGTACTTTTTATTTATAAGCACCTTAAGGTGGATATTAGGCTATGTTGTTTAGCATGACCTGGTGCAAACTTAGTGTACAATACTGATCAGATGACACAATGGGTACAAACATAGCTTGGTTTTGAATCTAGTCATGAATTATCTAAATAAATGTCATAAAGAAAGTGACTCCACAAAGCACAGCATACTTACCAGTTGTTATAGCACATTGGTCAAATCTATGAGGTCAGGGTGAATTTTTTAGTAATAGCATCACATTTTGTAGCCTGAATTATAGACTTGAAAAAAAGCAATAAACATTATTTTTTCTGGTATGTTTTTATGGTTTAGTACGTTGGTTTTTTTTTTGGTAAGTATTGCTGGGCTTCAGTCCAAATACTAGGTATAATTTTACCAAGCTCTTTGTAAATATCTGCCTCACAAATAATTACTTCTGCTTGTCTTTTGCTGGAGTACAGATATGTGTCTCCCCAAGTAAGCCCAGAAAGAGACATAGAAATCTCTATAATATACTAGGATTTGACTTCCAAGGAGAAGCAAGTTATTAAAAGAAATAGAAGAAAAATTAAAGAAAACTTATGCCTTTAATGAACAGAAAAAAGGAGAAAAGAGAACATTGATTTAATCTATTGATTTGCTGTGAAGTAAAAGAACAGATGTTTTCTGTTAGGTCCCTGGATAAAATTCAGTAGGCACCACTAATACTTATGGACTGGTGACTTCTGATAAGATTGAAAATTGATGTCTGTTTTATTGTTACCAAATGGAGATGTCAGGTTACGCTGCTGTAGGTGACTCATTTCAGAGTACTTTAATACAGAAACAATATCTCATTTTCCTAGACTTAGACAAAACCAAGAAATGTTTTGCAACAGTTTTCAGCTCCAAAGATGTCAGCCATGAATAGTTTAATACTTTTGGTAGGCAGTGGAACACATAAAGCTCCTTTGGTATAGATCTGCATCCCTTTGGATGCCTAGAAAAAGGATAGATTATCTCTATTTGCCTTATTTCTATTTGGCAGTCTTCTCTTTGAATGTCTAATTCAATAATTCTCTACAGAGGTGCTCAGGGAGATGAGATTAAACTGTAGAGGTGTTGGAAGCAAGTCATTTCAACATTGGCCCAGTTTTATCTGACTGCCTCTCCTTTGGCAGATCCAAACATTAAACAGATCACATTTAATGGAAGTTCAAAGGCTTCCCCAAAGAGTTCAGAAGGGTCTGTGTTCAGAAAAAAAGCCTACAGTTTCTTGTTTGCCTTCTTGGAAACCACACGAAGCAATGTAATTCTGAAATTCAAATTGTCCCCTGGTGCTTTTTGCAGGGTCCAAGCGAAGTTTGCTGAGGTCAGTGCCAAGGGTCCCAGGTATCACATCAGCTTTCAGGCTAGGACAGCAGAAAATCCCTGCAGAAAGCCCCATGAATGCAAACGAAGCACACATGTGATGTGCGTGTTATACGTGCACACACATCCACATCCCTATTTATACATACATATATATGTAAGGCAAAGAATTTGAATTCTTGCTTTGAATATGAAATCCACCTCAGATACTGCACTACTAGGCAGTATCTTTCTATAAGATGACTGGAGTCTTTTCTTCACACTTCTCTTACAAGGAAGACTAGAGGGCTTTCCTTCTCAGCCTTCTGGAGATTTTTGATGTGGAGCTTTTATGTATTTAAATACATGCATGTGGAGACACCCACCATATTCACTGTCCTGCCTTCCTGCTGTTCCTGTATCTCCTGGAAGGTGCTATGAACTGCATCAGGAAGTATTTTAAATAATGACAATAGAAGTTTGAAATCTTTGTTTTATTGATGAAGTGTCTTTTAAGTATGTGCTTGGATTTCTTTAGCTTTGCAGTAGCTTTTTTGTTTTGTTTTGTTTTTTGCAATAGTAGGTCATTTCATACAGTGTGCAGTGTCCTACAAGGATGGACAATTTCGGTTTTGGTACCATAAGCAGAAAGTCATTGTGGCACCTGTGGGATTCACCTGCAAGATGTGGGATATAAAACGTAGCATTTAGACTCTAGCCTGGGACAGATTAGTTCCTACTTACGGGTGAAATTTGTAGAGAATCCAGAAAACCGATAAAAGGCTTTAAGGCTCTTAATGAGAGACTTATGTAGCATAAAATGACGTACTCTTTTAAAGACTTGAAGAAAGCAAGGAAGAATTTGAGGAAGAGCATGGCATAGTTTTGATGTGATGTCTTAGGTACAAGCCAGTTAATACTGTTTCTAAATCTACCTCTTGTGATGCATCGGGTCAAAAATTATACTGACTTCCAGAACATGGCTTACGTCCTAAAATGAGTCTCAAATATAATGCAGCTGATGTGTAATAGGCATTACAGACTTGGAATGAAGTGAGATGAATGGAAACATAATTTAACTTTCCAAGTTTCTTTTACTTTCAAAGTATTTTAAATGCCTGATTATAACAGACTCTGTAAAGAGTAGTTGACTCTCAGCTGTTAAGCAGATCCAAATCTCTATAGAGGTTTTCCTGAGAGGAAAAAAAACCCAATGAGAACTGGGCAATGTTGCCTGTTCTTGAGAATGCTATAGGTGTTTTAGCTGCTGTACAATCAACTTTACTTAAAGAGGCATCTGTAACCTCCTACAGATTCTAATTGCAGTATTGTGTCAGCATCTCACACATAATCCCATGCACAATTATAAGACATTCAGTTGTCCTGTTGAAGTCACTCAAATTAGCGAATGGAGAAGGAATTATTCACATGCTCAATTTGATACCAAGTATTTATAAATTTTGAAGGTTGAAAGTTGTTAAAATCATCTAGTTAGGCTCTTTGCACAATTCAGGCTTGTAGGTCAGTAATCCATGTTTTCTACAGTGCTTCAGGATCTGTCTGGGACAGCATATGTATTTTTGAAGCATATCCGATCATGAATGAGAAAGGCTTCTAATGATGGACAGTCAATGAAAGCTGTGTATTGGCTGGTTGAATGGTTAATTTTCACTCAGAAAAAAATAAACTTCTCTCTAATCTTCCTTTTGAAGAAAGCAAATGAACTGACTTTAAGTGAGACCTTGAATCATCCTTCTACTTGTTTTTTTAGGCCCTTCCAATTTTGTTACACTTCGAATGTCTTTGCTCACTTTTTAAAATTAAGAGCAATCTGCCATGTCTGTAGAGACAACAACTTTTTCATGAGCATCAATGTATGATGCTCAGAAGCATGAGCAATTTGGTTCAGATAAGGACATAAAACTCCCGACTTATAAGCTAACCTCATTCCAAACTACTCGTGCTATTTCAAATATGCAGTGTCCGTCTGGACTCTGCATGAGAAAAGCTCCCTGATGTTGCAGCAGAGATGCAATAGAAGGTACTGAAATGGACAACAAAATTTATGGGAATGACAATAGTTGGACACACAAACCCTTTTTTTAATGAGGAGAGGAGGCCCTGTTGTGTGCTGTTGATGTCCGTATTCACTAAGAGCATTTGAGACCACTTAACGACTTGCAAGTCTCAGCCCAATGCTGACAGAAGATTGAAACAGAGAGTTGTTTTAAGCACTAGCTAGGAATTCATTGAAAAGGCCTGTACTAATCTGTGAGCACTTGTTTACAGCCTAAATCTATGTCAACAAAACAGCTTCATACTGATTATATGAAGTCAGTCAAATGACTTGGCTTTCATCTAAGACTAATCTAGGACAAATTGCAGCATCATCCGACTGTCAGCATCCAGTTTTCCACATGTAGAAGCCCCGTCCACCTGTGCTTTAGAGCTTTTCCCCTGGAGTTCAAGTCAACCATTCATATCAGATTCGCACAAGAAACTTGCTGAACTGACTCAAGTTTCCTGCCAGGAATATAAATATATTACCATGAGAGGCTGGCAAGGCTTTTGATATAGCTGATGGTCATGATCAGAGGTTTGATCATCTTTCCACTGGATATCAATTAATGCCGATGCTACTATCTCTAAAGAAGTAATTACATTTATGTTCCCTGCTATGCTTTTAGAAAGGTAAAGCTGTGATTTGCCCGGCTGCCACCAGATGCCAGTGTTTACTGTACACTAGTACTAGTGCACCCAGGCTCTCACAGGAGTTTCGTGGTGTTAAAAAATTGTTTTGTCTTGTTTTGGATAAGGATTTGAACCTACTGTGGTGATCAAGCTGAGATCTTCTGATAATACATGGAATAAGGTATCATCCCTCCGCTCTTCTGTAGAGTGGAAAAAGTGGAGAGCAACATCCTTGTCAAATGAAGTCAATGAGAGCCATGTCAGGATCCTGACTGTTTCCTCAGTGCAGGAAAAGGTTTGGGAAGAATCAGGGAAGGTGTTTGGCATGCAGATCCCTTGGCAGATAGGCCAAGGTAGGGTAATCTAGACCTAGTGAGAGACATCCAAGAGCTGTAAGAGAGATTCGCAGTCCTAGATGAGGGCCTGATTAAGGGCATGTGGGACCTGATAAGATGCATCCACGGGTCCTGAGGGAACTGGTAGATGAAGTTGCTAAGCCACTATCCTTCGTACTTGAGCAGTCGTGGCAGTCTGGTGAAGTTCTGACTGACTGGAAAAGGGGAAACAAAACCACCATTTTTAGAAAGGGAAAAAAAGAAGACCCAGAGATCTACAGGCTATTCAGTCTCACCTCTGTGCCCAGAAAGATCATGGAGCAGATCCTCCTGGAAACTATGCTAAGGAACATGGGAAATAAGGAGGTGATTGTTGACAGCCAACATGGCTTCACTAAGGGCAAATCGTGCCTGACAGATTTGGTGGCTTTCTACAATGGGGTTACAGCATTCGTGGATAAGGGAAGAGCAACTGATGTCATCTACCTGGACTTGTGCAAAGCATTTTACACTGTCCTGCACAACATCCTTCTCTCTAAATTGGAGAGACAAGGATTTGATGGATGGACTGCTCACTGGGTAAGGAATTGGCTGGATGGTTGCACTCAAAGAGCTGCAGTCAATGGCTCAATGCCTAAGTGGAGACCAGTGATGAGTGGTGCCCCTCGGGGGTCAGTATAGGGACCAGCACTGTTTAACATCTTTGTCAGCGACATGGACAGAGGGATTGAGTGCACCCTTGGCAAGTTTGCCGATGACACCAAACTGTGTGGTGTGGTTGACACCCTGGAGGTGTGTTGACACCTGAACAGGCTGGAGAGGTGGGTCCATGCCAACCTCATGAAGTTGAACAAGGCCAAGTGCAAGGTCTTGCACATGGGTCAGGGCAATCCCAAGCACAAATATGGACTGGGTGGAGAATGGCTTGAGAGCAGTCCTGAGGAAAGGGACTTGTGGGTGTTGGTTGATGAGAAGCTCAGCATGAGCTGACAACGTGTGCTTGCAGCCCAGAAAGCCAACTGTATCCTGGGCTGCATCAAAAGAAATGTGACCAGCAGGGCGAGGGAGATGATTTTGACCCTCTGCTCCTCCCTCAAGACCCCACCTCTGGAGTACTGTGTCCAGTTCTGGGGTCCCCAACATAAGAAGGACATAGACCTGTTGGAGCAAGTCCAGAGGAGAGCCATGAAGATGATCAGAGGGCTGGAGTGCCTCCACTATGTAGACAGGCTGAGAGTTGGGGCTGTTCAGCCTGGAGAAGTGAAGGCTCTGGGCAGACCTTATGGCAGCCTTCTGGTACTTGAAGGGAGCCTACAAGAAAGCTGGAGAGGGACTGTTTACAAGGGCATGCAGTGTTAAGCCAAGAAGTAATGACTTTAAACTGAAAGAGAGTAGATGTGCATTAGATATAAGGAAGAAATTCTTTACTGTGAGGGTGGTGAGGCACTGGCACAGGTTGCCCAGAGAAGCTGTGGATGCCACTTCCCTGGATGTTCAAGGCCAGGTTGGACGGAGCTTTGAGCAACCTGGTCTGGTGGGAGGTGTCCCTGCCCATGGCAGGGGGGTTGGACTGGGTGATTTTTGAGGTCCCTTTCAACCTAAACTATTCTATGATTTTTAGATTAAGGGTCAGTTTCCCATAAGACAGATGTGCTTGCTTGCTTTGAGTGAAGTAAAATTGTAAATCTGGTGTCCAAGTAAGTATTTATGGCGGGGGGGGAAGATATAAATGTAGTAAGTATCAATTATCTTTAGCCTATACACTTGAAAGGTGTTATGTTTATTCAATGAGAAGTGTATGTGTCTGGCTTTGCATGGCTCTGCTCCCTCAAGACCGGTTTGGAACACATACACTGAATTTCAACGTATGATGTGGGGCCAACAGATGAAGTTTGGACTTTCAAATTTTCTTTATTTTAAAGCTGAAAAATATTTACACTGTGCAAAAATTCATAGCACTGTTTCAGCAAATTCCTTACTCTAGGAATATTTTTATTAATAAAATGTAGTTTACAATGACTTGTACTTCTAATCAAGAGAGAATAAACACCATGGAGGTGGTAAAGTTACTATTTGTTTTAGAAAAATACATTAATACCTGCTTTTCATTGCAATCTAGCAAAAATCTATTTCTATTGAGAAGAAAGACCTTTTACATTTTAATTGTAGTAACCTATGGGACATGCACTTTTCTCAAAGGCTTTCATCAATCTTTTTAGCCCTTGATCCATTCCCATTTGTTTTGGTAGGCGTATTCTATTTAAAATTAGATACAAAATTGTACAGCTTCTTTGCATATGAGCCTTGGGCCTCTTTAAAAAAAAATTCATTGTCTTTTTGGTTAATATCATTACTGGAAATAATATAGATTAAAAATCAAAATATAGTTGCATTGTTGCAGCACAAAACAGACAAAGAAGGAAATTTCTTCTTCTTTATTCCCTCTGAAGGCTAGTAATATGTAATGTGCAAAGTCCTAGCTCAGGCTAGTTGCCTCTGCAACTTGTTACT
>NW_010198187.1:62475-96289 GCF_000695765.1 Mesitornis unicolor | reverse complement strand
AGCAGGAAAAAAAGAAAGGGACAGCTATGGTTATAAAACATTCTTAGAAGGAATACAGGCTATGTGTAGAAGAGCCAATTTTATTCAGTTCCTTTCCCATAAGTAATTTGGGGTGGTATAAAAAGGTAATGATATTTCATGTTGTGATGTGTCAAAGTTGTTTGTGTAGGAATGGTATAGGATGGAAATCATAGCTTGGAGCAGTAGGTGCAGCCGAGTGGGAGCGTTATCACGCAGGAATTTTACACAGGCAGTACCCTGACATCCAGTGACTTCAGAAGAAATGTCTACAGGGCCAGGTTTTTAAAAAACAGCTTAAAATTTTTATTCATTGATTTATAGGTCTGGCTTAAGAGTATATTGAACATTTATCTTACAGTCTTTTTTTCTGAAAGCAAAATAGGCCTAATTTCAAAACCCAAAGGTACTTTCCAGTACCATATTGAATCTACTGTAATTAGCCATAAAATCTTATGCAGAGGACATTCTTAGGTATGCTTTCAGTTTGCTAATGTGAATCAGCACAATGTTTGGTTTAAGCTGCGTAATCCATTTAATGAAAAGTAATGAGTAAAAGGGAGAGCTAACTATTCTGATACTTTTCTTGTCATTGACTGTGATGGATTAAAAACAGGGAATTAGTGGCTATCCCTGAGTAATACCCTCTCAGGAACCATTTATTTGCCTTGCTCTCTGAGCATTTAGTAAACAAGATGATTCCTTTCTAACATGCCCTTTAGTTACAGCTCACACTTGGAAGTGGAATATTTCCAACTGAGTTTTTTTGTATTCTCATTTCTTTTTCTGATTTGGGAGGCTCTGATTGAAGACTTCCATCTTTTGCTTTTTGCTTTAGCAAAGGTAATTAACATTTGTATATGATTAATGCACTGGTCAATCCAATGGAGTGTGGTAATTAGATTAATGTCTTTTCACAGAGACCAGGCAATTGGCAAGAAAGAGCGCCATTAGAACAAGAATTAGATCCAGTCTTCCTGCTGGTGGAGATTCTAAAGGACATGTTATGCAGGCAGTCGGGCCATAGGGAAGGGACTTTTTGTGCAAGGGTGAAGGCAGTTACCAGGGTCAGTCCCTGTTGATGCATGTTGCTAGCAACCAGCTTTGTCATCCTGAGCTGAAGCTACTGATCCAAGTTACTGTTTTTATGCTCTCCTGTTGCTACTGCACAAAGCTTTGAAGTACCACAACTTGAAATACCATGAAGCTTTTCTATGCCAGCCCAGATTACTTATGGGAAAGGGATCAAATAAAAAGAATATAGATAGTGCAGTTAGCAACACTGACATCATCACTGGTCCCCTTTCAATTACTCTGTTGGCTTTGATTCTCCTCCTTTGCTTTATTATTTGCAAATGGTACTAAATGCTGATGAGGCAGCATGTATTTCAAGTCATCAAAGCCCTGTCAGTCACTCTTAGGCAATCAAACCTTTCTTTTTGGTACCTGACATTAACTGCTCATGATATGGGGCCTGATTGTGGCCTGGAATCTATTTCAATACTGCTGCCTTCCTGCTCTCTGGAGTTGGGCAAGTTGCAGTATCTTTCATTCCCCTCTTATAACTGCATTGTGAATTGGGTTTTTCCAGCTGTAGGACACTTTGTGCATCTGAATAGAATCTTAATATTGGTGTGTTCTTCTTCAAAGTGAAGGTTGTCATGGCCTTAAGTTTCCAGATTTAAATCTCGTAGAAGCTGAGGTTCAGGAATTTGGATACTCTGGGTTCTCACCTGCAGTTCATTCTTAATTGAAGTTGCATTTCTTGCATAGTAGAGGGATAACTTATGATTACAGCAGGTTTAAGAAAAAGAGTTACGGAAGGGGACGAATTATGGAAGGGAACAAATATCCTTCATATCACTTTATTTATAATAATGGTGCAGATATTTTGCAATAGGGTTAGTGGGTAGCAACTCTGATAATATTTGCTGGAAACATTTATTACACGACCTCTCATAGATACCTCTGCTTTCACTTCAAACAGACTTTGAGCTGGACAAGACTATTTTTTAAGACCTGAGATGAAAATTGATGAAAAAACGAGAGAATGAAACAGATTTTTCTAGCTCTTGTAAAATTTGGATCTAGTAGCAGATATCAAGTTAAGAAATTATAGAGTTTTAAATGGAAAACTGTATTTTCACATTATTGCTGCCTGATTTTCTGAACCAGTAGCACTATTTCTTGGAAGTAAACAATAGGAAAAATGCTTATTATGTTTTTCAAATCATACCACACCTGATTTGATGATCAGTACCCAGCACTGGAAGAATATAGGAGATTAAGTCAGTCCAAGCACATTCTCATTTTATCTTCTGTCTGGTTTAAGACTTCAAGGTTTTGTTTAGCTTTTCCCTACTCTTGTAGCCATATTTTTATTGTGAAGCACATTCTTCCTTATGCCTATAGAACTGGCTTTGATTGGTAGTTTATTTAATGACTGTTACACTACCTCCTATGCCAGTCTCTTAACAGAAAGCAAGAAAGCCTCAACAAACATGCGATATAAACCCCTTTTTTAAGAAATAAGAGACTTTTATTCAGAAATAGCCATCTCAAGGGAAATTTTAATCAAGATAACAAAAAGCATGAAGAGAAATTTATTTTGAACTAAGTGCAAATTTTGCCTGCAACTAGTTTTGAATACTTTGGGAGTATGTTGCCTCAGAAATCACCTCCTTCCTTCAGTGGAGTGACCCTGTTTGTTACATATGTCCAAATAGACCATTTTGGATGTGGAGCACAGGAGTGCAGAGATCATTGCACCCATCAGCACCAGGTTCTTGTTGTTTTATGTTACAGCTATGTAATGTTTAAATAAAAATAAATTAAGTGTTAAGTAGAAAGCTTTCCTGCCTTAGTGCAAATAGCAACGCACTCCTGGCATGACAATATAGCAGTTGTTTGCTCTGTGCTGTAGATGATCTCATAGTTGGTTTAATCAAAAAGGGACATACTCCATTAGAGGGCCATAGCTATGGAAATTGAATCTTTTATCGCTTTGCCAAGTACTTTCTTTGTTGTCCTTTGGGTCACATTGCAAGGCTCGTTTTGTTGCACTAGGGTTTTCTGAGTGAGAAATCACACAGAGTTCTGATTGTGGAGGCTCAGAAGGCTTTCTCATGCAGGCTGGGATGCATTAGAGAAAGGAGTGGACTAGCGTTGTCGTATCACACATGCCTACTTTCTCCTTTGGCTGGTTGTGCCTTTTCCCCCCCCCCTTTACCCATTTTTTTTTAAAGTTTACTCAAAATTAATAAAATGGAACAAGCAGCTGTGCTGTTTCATACAGTGGAGTATATACTAGAGTATATTTTGATATGGAATGTGTCTGGAGTATGTTTTGATAGGTGAGATGAATATTGTATTTATGTGGTTTGAATACTATTACTTTTCTTTAAAGAGTTAACAGCTGCTCAGTAGATTTTATTATTGTTTTCTCAATATTGGAAAACCACTAAGGATTCCACAAAGTCAAAAGCTTGCTTGTAAAGATCTATAGTTCCTTTACTTGTGTGCTTGTAACTCGCAAATACTGTGTGTTTTTATAACAACTGCTGTTAATGAACAGGCTTTTCCAATCGGTTATGAATGGAATATTGAAACATGAAACAGACACACTGTAGTTGCATCAATTTTATTAATTCTTATAATTTTTTTTATACTGCACTTTTCAAGATATTTTATTTTTCTGTATTTTCTAAGTAACAGATTACATTCTATTAAGAAAAGGCTGCTATTGCAGTCTAGAAGAAACCTCTTTTAGATTAAAAGGTGCTTGAGTTGTCTGATTTGGGAATCTCTATCATGAACGGAAGGTCAGTGTGAACCAGCAGTTACTACCAAAGAAAGTAGAGAGACAGGAAAGTAAGAACCTTTCTGACCACTGCCAGATGCAGTTTTGAGACCTAACGTGTACTGCAGGAATTAAAAACTTCTACAGGTGTTGTAGAAAATCCCCTAATTCGAGGCCAAATCTTATTTGTATTGTGTTCAATAGCAAAACTCCAATAGATTTTGAAGGTACCATATCAGAGCCTTATTTCATAGCCTGTGGAGTTGAATCCTCTTTCTTAAAATAGTTTTTACGCATTTTCGTGAATGACCTCAAACCTTCCCACATGACTTTGTAGAACAGCAAAATGTGGTATTTATTGTGCAAATGGCAATATAAGGCAACACACTGTAAAAGTAATCTATATGAAATGTTTTCTCTTGCTAGGATATGCAGTTCAGTTTAGTGCTACAAGAGTCACACAGCAATTCAGCAGATTTATGGCTTCACTGAAAACTGTGATGACATACCCTTGCACTATGTAGCTCTCAGTGCAACATCTGGGCCTGTGTCCAATACTTGATAACCAAGTTATCCACAAAGTCATACAAAATCCATTCTGATTTACTGCAAGAAGACATTCTTCTGTCAATTAGTATAAGTTAAAGGTCCATAGGTGCTTGATCCAGCCAGATACTTAGGCGTCCTTTTATCTCTGTGCAGCCTGGGTGAGCCCCGTCCTTGCTTGCAATCCCATTGACATCCATGGGATTCAGCACTGGTGCATCTCTCCAAAGCTTATTGGCACTTTCAGGGGATGTAAAAGAAAAACAGTCAATTCCACTTTCATGAGCCACACCTTGTCTTTATTTCCTGTGACTGTTTCTTTCTATGTGTTGCTTGTATCTCTTGATAGCAATGGACAGTATTTCACTTTGAGAGAGTTGGGAGTATAATTACATCTCTTGGGTATGCTTTTTCCCCTGAATGCCATGCTAGGAATGTATTAATATATCTTTGATAGGCCAGAGGAATGTGGAACGTGCATACTGACACGGCATTTGGAGTCCCGTGGGGAGGGCAAGTGAGGAGAGAGGCTGAGGGGATGGAAACCCTCTTCCCTGCGGGGAGGTAGGAGCAGTGGAATTTGCTGTGCCACACTTTCATACCAAGTGTTCTCTGTTTTGCTAGTGGCATCTCTACACAATGTTGTATCATCTGTTCCCAACCCTTCGCCAACAACACTCTCTTTTGTGTGACCTTGCGGCAATCCTAGGTGAAATGTAACTGGAACTGGATGATACTGCTCCTTCCTGAACTTGCAAGATACAAAAACAAGTTTAAAAACAAGGAGACAAGAAGGAGAATACGGATATCTATTTTATGCCTGTTTTATTTATACGTTTTAGCTGTGATTTATGCTTTCATGTTTGTGTTTCTCTAGATGTGCTTGAAGCCCATGGGTTGTTAGAAATTCCATATATTGTAGAGATATTACATGGAAAAATATTATTTATTTTTCTGGCAATTCTTTTTATGCTCCTTACATTGTGTGGCCTGCCTGTGGATAGACTTGATCACCTGTATGCTCTTTCATGTGCCTTCTATTTCTGCTAAATGAAAAAAGACATACTAATATGCATTTTGTACTCTTTAGTCACAATTTCATGTGGCTGCTCTCTTTTTTTAAAAACATGGATTATTTCTAATGCTATCACTATCGTTATGAAAAATATTTGTTGTTATTCATTGTCCTTGTAGCCCTTTTCCACTTAAAGCATTTGTTTAATTACCTGGATAGTGTTATAATTCAAGCCGTTGTTAAAAATACTGGAAATACCTAACTGAGAACAGACTCCTTGGGAATATCTATATATCTACACATATGTATATATGTATTTTCAGTTAGTAAGCCATTAATAAGAACTCTGTGAATACAGTGTTTCATCTAGTCTCTGTTTGCCTTGGTGGCTTATGAAAATGTCAAGGGAGGCAGTATTAAAGGACTTGCTCTGCTCAAACTGTATGACATTTATTGCATCTCTACTATCCACTAGGCATGTATCCTGTTACTAGAGAGCGGATTGGTTTGATCTGACTTGTACTTATCTTTCAGTCTAATTTGATTTATTTCTGTAAAATACTAACCTTCCCATTTAGTAGCATTGCACCCCTCCTTCCTCCAGTTCTTGTTAAGCCTTCTGCTTCAAACTTCCCATCTCTTGGTATTTGTTTTAGCTCTCAGTGCTTGCTTTTCATTCCTGTTCAAGTACTGTGATGAGATAATCTTCTTCTTATAATGTTTCTGAGTTGTGGAGTTTTTTTGTTTGGTTGGGTTTTTTTTGGTAGGGATTGACTTTGTGTCATGTTAGTATGTTGAAATAATTTATTACTTGCAGAGTTATACTAGAATATGAGTTTCAGCTCTTTGTGAGGCGATCTCAATGTGATACAGCTTCATCTCTGTTCTAGACCCTAAAAAAGACAAATCTCTCAAAATTTAAAGCTGTACATGTGATATTTGATCTTACTGGAGAGTATCCCTGTTATTTTTTTCATGTCTTTATCAATAATAATCAGGAATAATCCAAAGCCAGAAGTCCTGGCTAACATAGGCAGAATCCCACTAGTGTGTCTGGGAATTGTGCCTTCAGAAATGAACAAGCAGTTAATGTCAGAGTTTGTCTGAGTACAGTAGCTGAATGGCCACTCGGGCAGAGTGCTGTTCAGGTTGTCAACCCCAAGTTTCTCTCCCTGCCCAAGTCAGAGAGCTGTCTGCAATTACTGCTACATAAAGGGCTTGGCCAACTGTGGGATGCTGAACACTCAAAAATCCCATTAATTTGAGAGGGAATTGTTCCTTTTGGCCTTTCTCTGGACTAGGCTATACATGCTTCTAGCTGGATTGCTCCAGAGACCTGGCAAAGAGTCTGAAGGGCATTTTCCTAGGCTGTTACACAACCTTTTGCATGCAAATATGCAGAATATTCCCAAAGGACTACATGTTGCTGGTAACATGACACACCCTCCCACCCACCCCCAAAGAATAATGTCTATTAAACTCCTTTTAATTTGCTATGGTATTATAGATCCTGAATAGTGCATATTCACAAAACCATTGTGAAGCCACTGTCCTATCCCACTTCTCCCTAAGAGGCCTTTGATGCTCTTGGTCCTGTTCCGTGGCTCACCAGTGTTATTCAAGTAATTATTTAGGTTTTGCAAAACCCGCCTTCAGGCTTTCAACTTCTTTGAACGTGGCTCAGCTTTTCCAGTCTCCAAATCCTTTCTTCATACTCTGTACCATGGAAGACTGTTGTGAAACACATTTTCTGCATTCTTATCCCTTTGAGGGCTTCCATACTGAAAAGTTACTAAGCTGCTTTATTTGAGTATAACGCTCAAAACTTCAGGAAACTCTGGGTTTATAGACTTGAGAGGACAACAGAGTAGAACCTTAAACGGGCTCATCCTCTGTAGAATTTCTGAAATAGTCTTTTGGGATAGTTTAGTAAGAAAATTGATTTTCAGTTAAAGGGTTGTTTCAAATGAAGTGTATGCCTCTTGTAACAATTGCAATACTTCATTGAAAAATAGTGTGTTTCCAGTGCCATCTTGCTCTAGGCTTTTAGACAAATATATTGAAGATTTTTTTGTGACAAACTGACATTCTGCACAACTTCTACTTACTTGATCAGCCCTAGAATAGAGGTCTTTGCAAGAGAGAGAAAAAGAGAGTGGCATTTTAGAGGGAAAAAAATGGGGTAGCTGAAACTTTTTTTTTTTAATGGGAAAGGAGGTGAGGCAATGGGTGGTTCGGAAGAAGAGTTTGCAGTTTGACTTGTTTCAGCCACAGAAGGCTGAAACGTGAGGGAGCCATCTACAGCTGGAATGGTTGTTAAAAAGACTACAGTTTAGTGTAAGTGGAAGAAAGTTTTGAGGACTGTGTTAGCTCTCCAGTGGTAAAAATAAAGTAAATTTTGTGTTTATCCTTGGTGTTTATTTTGTCCTCCCTTCACAAAACAAAACTAAATACAGTGGGTAAAAGCAGAATTTACCTTTAAAGTCAGATTTGATGGAAGTATCTTCTGAATGGAAAACGTTGAGGATGCTGGTTCCTTTCTCTCTACGTGTTTAGCGGTACAGGACGCATGAATATAAATGTTGGGCAGCTGGGAGCTGTTTGTTTTTGGAGAACTGGAAGCTCTTTGAAAACTGCAGGAGTAGATATGTTTCTGAAGTTTTATTTCATTGTTTAGTTTTCTGTCATCCAGAAGTGCAGTGTTTACTTAAATGTTATACAAGCTCAGTGTTGTAAATTAACAAGTACTGTTGTAAATTAGGAGCCTTGGCTTTAAACTGTTGTACTTAATGTTATAATTGAAAACAGCTCTACAAATGCTCAGCTGTCGAGTCCTAACTTCATAGAAATACCTTGGTTTCAGAATGAGACATTCCCAGGCAGTTCCGTGTAAGTTAGTGTGTTGAGCTAAACCTGAGATGTACATTTGCATTTTTGTGATCAAATGAAACCTGCCATTTAAATCTGAGAAATCCACGCAGTCCAAGGTTTGGTGCTAGCAATGCATGCCCTCTTTTCGCGGCATAGCTCCTGTGTAGCTCCTATGTAAGGTCTTGTTTTTAAATGTGTGTGCAGTCCCAAGAATTAGATTTTAAACTATATTGTATAATTAAGGCTACATTTTCTTTCTGAAGGAAAATTTGTCATATTGAGATTCATATTTCTCCATAATGCTGCATGAAAACACAATCACAGTAAGAGATGGAAGCTCATAGTAAGATATAGGAAAAACTTGGGGGGTAAGGCAGCTCTATGACTGCCATAAATGGGTGTTAAACTATCCCAAAGAGATGTGTTTTGCAGATGAGCTATGATGGCGTATAAGGAACACAAACAAATCAGGACACTAATGCTGTTTCAAAGAGTTAAACTGCAGGCAGGATGAAATAGGTAAGAAGCAAAGCATAAGACTAAAAAAAAATAAATACAAGATCTTACTAGTTAGGAAAGACTTCAGTGTTCATTCTTCATACAATGATCTTTGTTCTCACTTCCCTTCAAAAAAGAAAGTATTCATTTTGTCCATATCTGCTGGAGGTATTTATTTAAGAGGACAGAACAATCAAAGTGGAAATGATTGAGCAGTAATAGGAGAGGCATCTACCACATGAAGATCCTTACTGGAGAATAGGCTAGATATTTTCTTTAAAGAAAAGAGATTTCAAGTGAGAGATGTAGCTCAGAAGATGTTTTAAACATCCTCAGTGATTGCTTTCCATGGTGAACTCATCACCAAAGAACTAGGAAAATAACCAAGTCAGTTAAAAAGGCAAAAGCCCCCTCCTAAAAGGTCACTGAGGTAGGCACAAAGCGTCCATTGGTGGATCCTGCCAGAAACAGGGAGTTCCCATAGACATCAGATTTGGTAAGGGTTAATAGTCAACAGTTAATAAGATTTTAATTCATCACTTTAGTGAATGGAATTCAAATTTTCCCTTGTCAGTTCTCCAGCCTACAGCTGAGAGTAATCCTCTCGTCTCAGGCATTAAGCATAAGGCTTCGCTCAATACCCAAGATGTTTCAAAAGTAAACAAATGTGTTCCTCGTTTCTGTCTCCATTATGCTAGTGTTAGATTTTGAGGTTACTGAGTTTGGGGAGGGATAGTAGGAAGAGAACATGCCATGTGTTGCTTTGTTTGGTTAAAGAGATGGCTCATGCATTTTTACCTCCAATTCCTGAAGAGATGAGTTCCCACGTACATCCTGTCATAAGCTGGGGCTAAGCTCTGGGCAAAATTGCTGGTATTGCTGGTGTTGCAATTTCACAAATCATAAGACACATAGAATTCATTTTTGGTTTATTTTATGATACTGGAAATTGCAGAGGCAGTTGCTGTGCTGTTTTTCTGTTAGTGCATTAAAAACCAGCCAGTTTACCTACATGCACAGTAGAACACACCACATGGTGTCACTTCGGGTTTTCTTCTCCCTATTAGGACAGATGATATGTTCCCCAGCCATCTCCTGCTTTCCTGTCTACAGGAGCACTCAGTTTCCATTCCATACCTTGGAGCAGGATGTGGCTGAGGCCAAAACCACCAAGGGTGATTTTTCAGCTTGGAATTTGCCCATGGCTATTTTGTCCATCTACTAAGTATCGCAGAAGAAAATTGTTTGTCTCAGCAATTGCTTTTGTTAGGGGATGATTTTAAATGGTGAACACTGCTGCTGGCAGTGGCACTCAGCTTTGTGGCATTGAAATGATGCACCATGATCTGATTGCTGAGCAACTTTTTGCTACTTTGGCTTTTGCCAAGAGTTTTTTGTGTCAAATGTATCTTCAGGAGACTAAGACACTCTGTGTGAGCTGCCATACACTATCCTTCAATTTTCCCTGGCAAATAAAGTGCTTGTTAAGCCACAAGTGCCTCTGTTAGAAAGAAGTTACATGGGGAGTCATAAGGCAGTATTTATGTGACTTCTTAATGTGAATGAATATGTTGGTGACTTTATTCTGATACCAAATAAAATCAAGACCTCTCAAATGTTAGGCTTCATCTAGAAACAGACCTTTTCACATTAGATTGTAGAGGCTTCAGTGTTAAATTCTTGCAAGTAAGAAGGCAAAAGCATTTAAAAGATTAGAAGAAACCTGCACCTTTTTTTCCCAGCCTCTGTTTTAAGTAGGCTTCTTACTAAGAGAAATTATATAATTCTTGGCCTCATTAGAAGAAATTCTAGTCATGTCATTCTGTTTCAGTTGCCAAGTTTTTTTAAAAAAAAAACCAAAACAACCAAAAAAGCTCAGTATTAGTGCTCAGTATTTAAATAATGTACTTACTGTTGGTGAAATTGTTCCTACACTACAGCGGGCTCCAAAATTTTGATGTGATGATAGCACTCAGATATGGTCAGTTCTAGTGCAAGTCTAACAGACCTTAAGTAATTCATTTAAACCTTTTTCCTGACTCTATTTTTTTTCTGTAATGGATTAAATGTAGTATTGGCCTATACATGCAGCTATGTCTGGGATCCAATGTAGCAAAGCATGTAATCAGGTATAATCAGAGTGAGGAACCGTCAGTGACCATCACCTCTTAAAGCTGTGAATTTTCATCTTTCAAGGTATCTTGAGTGATTCTTAAGCAGTGTGAAACATCAGACCTTCACAGCACCCACATCTCTGCTTTTAATGGTATTCATGGGACTTGATTTATCAGTGGGGAACAAGTATTAATGTTGCAGAGAGCCCATGATTGCAGCCAGACTTCCTGGTGCCATCTGTCGCTTGTCTTTCTGACCCCAGCAGTTTGTTCCAGTCCCATGCTGGCCCATAGTACCGCTGATGCTGCTATCTTGTGGCATGGCAAATGAGATCACTGGCCCACTCTGGGTTAAAATAACCCTTTTTTCTTTCATTTGCATAAGATTATTTTTGTAAGCTTTTGTGCACATTTATGTTTGTGTAAGATTCCTTCCTGTTTTAACTCGTGGTGCTATGGACAACTGAACCAGCCCAGCTGAGAGGTGGCATGGAAAGAAAGGAGCAAGAGGAAAGAGTTACCTAAGCTGGCCCTGATGCTAACAAACGAAACACTGTAACTGGAGTTTCGGTGTATGGATCTATAACATGTTGGCTTTGGTGGCAAAGCCAATTTCCTTGTTCCTGCATTGTCCTACAAACATTTGGTGACCTTCCCTGTCTCATGTGCAATCTGAGCTCATTTCCTAGCATTAGTAATGACATTAAAGTCTACAAGCAAAGTAGAGCACATAAAATACATAAAATTAGTCTGTGTTCAAATGACTTTTTATATGTGAATTCTCTGCTTTAAGTGAAACACTTATAAGCATTGGAATTCAAGGGGAACAATACTAGAGCTTCCTGGATATTATGTGTCTAATGGTCATCTTTCTAGCTCTGTTTGTTTTATATATCAGTGATTTTACATAAGAAACTAGAAAACAAATGTATGCTTTGTCTGCACAAAGAAGAGCAGTAGAACATACCCGAGCTATTACTAGCAGTCTACCCATTGCTGCGTGGACCCCTTCAGGTTCTGATTTACCCTGCAATGCCTCAAGAAATTTGCGCTCTCCTGCCTACACCCTATGCTTAGCTTGTACTGCAGTACTAAATATTGACTTTATCCATTTCCGCTCTTTGTCAGGCTTTGTTTATGACTCAGAAGCAGCACATGGAGGGTGGAGGAGCTTACATTTCTTCATGCTTGTACTAACCATTGGCTCTAGATCAAGAAATATGTGAGCAGCATTTATTAAATAAGATCAATTGCAGACCTGTAAGTTCATGTCACTTCTAGTGACATTTGAACTCTTAATTCTCCCTCTTGTGACTTCACAATAGTGATTTATTGCAAACTGCTAGCATTCAAAGCTTTCTGATTTTACTGACAGAGATTTGTGAATGTCCAGGTGATCTCAGATGATCTTAAACCAGGTCAGCAGATACCAGTCTTGCAGATTCCTGAATGTGAACTTTAAGGACTACTTTTACAAAAGGGGCCATTCAGTTCAATGAAAGCAGACCAAATTTTCAGGGTTACAGGCTGGGATTTGTGCTTTATTGAGCAGCATGGCAAGCAGAGCATGTGGAAACTCTCGCTGAATGAGCCAGAGTGAAGGGCAAGGGAGGCCTCCACTCCAGCACACAGGATGCCGAACTGGCACAGTCAGTTCTTTCTCCGAGGCCTGTTTTATAATAACCTGAACCATATTATGCTTGGTGATTTGTTAAATTTGCATTCACATTTGAGTCCAAGCTGAAACTGTGGCCAGGCTAAAGTCATCTGGAGTTTTGCCTTTGACTTCAAAGGGCCATGCTTTTTATCCAGGTCTACAATTGCATGAGTGATTTGAAAGAGCACTTTTTCAGCTCCTCTGCAGAGACAGGTCCATTTGATGTACAGCTCTCTGCCATGGCAGCAGAATCTTTTCTCTCTGAGATTTCTGTGGTCCTCTTGCTTATTCCTTCTCTTGAAGTCATAAATCTCTGTTTAGGGCACCAAAATCCTTCTCTGCAACAGCTGGTATTGATTTTAAAGATGCTCCAGGTAAAGAAAAAAGTCAGTGGAAGGAATATAATTCCTGTTGGCAGACATTTTTCCCTAGATATTAAAAAAAGAGAGATGGATCTTTCCTCTCTGTCATGCTTGTTTGTTAGAAGAAAAAGCAAGAAAGAAATCTTACTCCTATCCCCAGAGCAGTGACCAGAGACACTCACCATCACCGCTCCATCCTACAATGCAAAAGCCCCTCTGGAGAATGTAGGAGAGGTAGGAGAACTGCCTAAAAAAGTTGTGGGAGAGGGAGGCAGGACTACCCTAAGGAGCAGTAGGGTAAATCCCTTTTTATATAAGTTTTAAAAATCACTTACAGTAACTTTTAGAACAGTGTGGTCCCCTGCAATCTCTGTGGCTGAAATACCTAGCTGTGCAAAAAGCCAGGATACTTAACTTCTCTTCTTCCTCCCTGCACTCCCCAAATGGTTCTGGAGGCCCTGGCTGTTCTCTTAGCTCAAATAATGTTTGACAGTTCAGTAATAAGACAAAAGGCAACCTTCTTTTTTTGTCTTTTTTAATCCAGATAATTTAATACAATAAAGAAGCAGAGACATCAAAGCAAAGAAACTATATACATTGTACAAAGCTTTGCGAATCTGTTCTCTTTTCAGAATTTTGACATGTGCTATGTAGTGTGGTTACAGCCATTAAGAAAATACAGACATCTTTCCATGCTCTTGCTATTTAAAACAATCATGTGAAATCTGTTTTGATGCTGCACAGGACACATACAGCTTTATTACTGGCTCTCAGTGAAGGTGGGTAGAATATATTTGCCTTGTGCTTCATTAGAGCAAGAGCAGAGCAGTTAATTCTGAATGAGAGACCTAGATTAGATTTATGACACAGTACAAATTTTGTGTATGTAGACTGCTTTCTTGTTCCATCTTCAGAGCTCTGCTTAACTTCTTTTGAAGCACATTTGATTATCATTTATTGCCTGGAGGGTGTTTTTGGATACTTTCCTGTCCTACACCATAAGGCTTAGGTAAGACTGCTAGTGAGACCGAATACGGAGATGCACGGGATCTTCCCTTATGATCTCTCTTATCTAGAGGGCAGTATTTGAGCATGTGCCAGGATCATCTGTAATTAGCACATCAGTTCCTGAAAGAGCTGATGGAGGGGACAAAGGTTGCTCTTAATTTTTCGTAAAATGTCTCTTTTTGTGGACCAGGTAATGGTCCATAAGACCCCCCCAAATACCTATCTACCTTCAAACAGTTAAAATACATACAGACTTGAGTGCAGGGGATGACATAATTTCTTTATCTCGGGAGGAGAGGGTGAGCTGTGTTATGTCTTCTACTGAGATATCCAATGCAATCATAACTCAGGTTTGCTATTATTATTGCTCTCCTCCAATGTGTTTATGTTAGAGCTATGGAAGGACCTTCTTGAAGGCAGGGTGAGATACAGGGGCTCAGTAGCTCTGAAACCTACATGCACAATTCTTTAATTTGGGATATGGACAAACAAAAAGAATTTTAAAAATACCGCAATGATGCAGATAAAACTGTCTAGCTTGATTTTTTTGAAAGTTGAGTCCAAGTTATTTTAGTTACCAAGGTGATTATGCTTACTGGGCTGTCCTGTCTTCACTGGGGTAGAATCACAGAACCAATTTTCATTTCAGGAGAGTTGTATTTCTGAGAAGATTACAGTACTTGATTTAGTGGAAACAGAGTTGATAAGACACTTAGTTTTACTTTGTGGCCAACATTGGTGTGCAGTGATTAAGGCCTTTAGCCAGGTGCAGAAGCTGGGGAAAGTGAAAGCCAGGGCAGTTGATCCAAGCTGGCCAACAGAATTATTCCATACCATAAATGTCACACTCACTATAAACTGGGAAGTTTACTGGGGACAGGCCCTCTTTTCCTCAGTGGTGGCTAGCCTGGAGGGTCTTGCCTGTCATTCTGCTTCCAAGGCATACTTCCCTACTCGTTGTGACCATTGTGTTTTTATGGAAGCTGTTGTGCTCACAGTGTTCGTTATCTAATATTCATGTATTTACATATAGCAACTGCTATTTGAGCTGAGTATAACTTTGTGTTTTTATTATAATTGTTCTTATTATTAGACTGTTATTCTTATTTTATCATTAAATTATTTCTATCGCAACCCACAAGTCTTCCAATCTTTCTGACCATTATGAAGGCTTCTAATATGAATAGTAAAACTTTGTGAAAGGAGACGATATTTGATAAGAATTGGACTTTGATGCTAACAAATACATTTTATTCTTATAAATAATGTATTTTATTGCTATAAAACATTGGCTAAAGAGATAGGCACCACCGATGACAAAACTGTGAACCAGACCAAGGGCGTACAAACAAAGGAGTGGGGTTGTTTTCATCTTGAATATTTAGATGGATTCCTGAGATTATTTAGTGCTCTTTTAGCCACTCAGGTTCCCACTGGCCTCTGATTTGTCTTGATCTGGTCCAGTCCAGACATTGTTACTTAATCTTTTACATATTCCAAGATGACACTTGGATTACTGACCAGACTCTGTTATGTTGACAGCCATAATTTTCTCTGGAATAACTACCTTGCTGCATCCATATAACCATCTTCATATTAAGATCATTTGTTGTTGCCCAACATGGAGAAATTCTAACTACTACTCCAGTTGGGATGACGAGGTTTTCAGACACCAGTAGTAACTCCTACATAAACTCCCACATAGAGGAGATAGACTTACACTAAAACCATACTTATAATCTGTTCCCTATGGGAAGGGGATTTTAGGACTGATGCATCTCTTTAGATAGGTGAGCTTATAAAATCAGACTGAAATATGTTTAAGCCACCAGCTAAGTGCACAGCTGAACCTAGCATAGCTGAAGGAAGACTTCATGGGTGTGTACGGGTCAAGAGTTATTGGCTGGAAAATATGCCAAATCCTAACAATTGGAAAACACATTTTCTGTACTGCTTTTTGGTATAAAGCTAGTAACATGGAAAAGTAGTGAGTGATAGTTCCTTGTACTGCATAACTTGGATACAACAGTTCCTCATTTGTCACAAAAAAATTCAATTAACATTTAAAAAAGACATTTTATACTTTTCAGATGAGACTGACATTTCAAATGTAGTATTTAATCTGTATGTCAGCAGCTAATTCAAGTGATGTATTATGTAATTTTCTGAGCATATCTAGAGAAACAGGATTAATACTAAACTTTCCTTTTTTGTGTTGCTTTCAGAACAATTCTAGTGCAATTTTTATTAATTATGAAGAATGATAATCATTATCATAAAATAGGAATCACATGTTCCATGCATCTGTAACTTGTACAAAATAAGACACTTAGACACTTCATTATTACTACTGGCAATAGCAACAGTAATTCTTATTCTTTTCATGTGAATCAGACTTTATTAGTATCCGGCCAAAAATTATTTATTATGACAGAGTAAGACTCTTTAAGGATGTGGGTAATGATGCACTAGGGATGGGGGGTGGCACAAATGAGCAAAAAGGAACTGTAGCAAGCTTTGGGTAATCTTGTGTTTTAGTCCAGTCCTGTAAACTTCTAAGCACATGTTAAACCTTACTTCTGTGAATGGTGAAGCTGCTGATTGAGACCTGAATTATCTAGCACAGAATGAGAGTATTGCTTTAAAGTGGGAGCACACCGGCCTGTGGCATAGAAGGCAAATGTGGCCCCTGAAAAATCCTGATGTATTTAATAAGAACCCACTGAAGAGGAAGGCTAAATATCGACCAGCCAAGTGTTAGCATGGTATAAACCTGCTGCAAAGTGTTTTCTCAGTACCAGCAGGGCTTTATTTCCACATGGCTACTGCCTAAAAGTGGACAAATGATCCAGTCCAACAGGACATGATACAGAAGATCCTTGCCTGGGCCCTCATGCTAGGTTCAGAGACGTGCCTCAGTCCGCTTCACCCAATGTGCATGTAGGTAGAGAATGCTTATTTCCAAAACACAGAAAAGCATATCCAAGCCATAACAGTAGTGTGTGCGTTAGTACAATTATTGCAGCTTCTGAATTAGTAATGTCCTGTGCTTTTATTTCTTGGGTTAGGATTTTTTTTTCCCCAAGCAATATGAAAGCTCTTATGAGAAAGTTCTTGATACACTGAGCCTTTGACACTTACCTGGACCAACACAAATTCTGTAGTTCCAAAGTCTAACTTTGCTTTAAACGTTCCTTGCTGAATTAAGTACCTGTGTTCCCTAATTCTGAACATTTCATTTCCTCTCCTTAGAGCAGAGACTTACAGAGAACTACGCGATTCAGAAGGCTTGAGCTCAAAACACGTTGAATACCTCTGGGAGAACGGCAGCACATAGTAAAGCATCATCTCTTAAATGAGATGACTTCTCCACCGAGTAAGATGCATTTGCTGTGTGGCTCACTAGAGGGCATGTGACCGTACTTTATAATCCTGAAGATAAAGAAATTCTGATTTAAGAGAAAATAAAAGAAAAAAAATTATAAATCAGATATAGGTGCATTGCGAATAGAAAATGTTAGACTTCCAGCCCACTTATTTCAATTGCTCATTCGAGAAAGGAAGTTTAGATTAGTCTTGTAGTGCTTTTTAAGCATATAGTGCTTTTTTACTAGGGAACTGAGGCAGAGGTATGCTCTGCAATTTACTCGGAATTCATTTTATCCACCTCTTTGTTCTTACTGTTTTTTCTTAATGTTTCTCTGCAAAAAAAAAATGTAGGTACCATACTGATCCCTTCTTGTGGAAGTTGCCAGAATAAGCAACTCAGATATTCACTATAAGTATTTCAGAATATCTAGCATTTCTGTTTGTAACCACTTAATCTTGTACACATGTTAAAGGAAATCAATTTTTAAAAACAATTATTTTAGATTTAAGTTTTCTGTAGGCAATAGAAACTAGAGGACCTGGTTATTTTTAATATATAAACTATTCCCCTACCTTGGAGCTTTAAAATATAGAGGCATTCAGGTCAGTTGTTTTCATCTGCTGTATAAACAACCCCCAAATCTCCTGAATTTCCTAAGTATTTCCAGTTGCTTTCAATTTTGGGGTTAAAAAAAAGGCATAATCCCCCTCAGTTTTCTGCCGTGTCTCATATTATGCCCGAGTACAAAGCCATTTATGACATTTACAACTGTAAATGACTTTGTATTTGTTGAAGTGAGAGGACACAGGTATAGTACTGTTTGGTTAAGAATAGATGATGAATGAAAAATGGCAGAAGTGCTGCTTGGCTGAGCAGTAGCCTGTGCTTTTCCAAAGCATTGTTCGTCATAATCTCTTAGCTCCAAGAGCTACATCTAAAACAAAGAAAGCAAGCAAACAAACAAACAGCTCAGCAGTTCTCTTGGATTTGGCAGTGAAGAGTCCTGCAGAGGGACTCTGTCACTTCATTCTTTGCTGAGGTGGTTTGTTGCAGCTCCCATCCATGTCTAAAGAGGCAAGAGGTGAAATGTTTTTGTGGTCCATGAGTGGCTGCTGAAACCTGCCAGCTCCTCTCTGGCATGCAATTCTGTTGAAACACATCTGCTAAATTTTTCTCCCTGACCCCTGCAATTGATCATGGCATTGCTCTCTGTCAGTTTTTCATTTGTGTGCTATGGGTACCAGTGTCTGGTTAACATCCAGCCCCACCTGAGCTTCCAAAACTCTTCACTTTGCCTCCCACCCTTGATGTGCACACTATTGTTTCTCTGAGCTTGCTTCTCTGCTCAGCCAGAGTCACCCTGGATCTGTCTCCACACAGCTCTCATGGCTTTTCTCTCCTGTGCTGTTAGTATTCCTTTTGTGAACGATAACTGTATGTTTTATGGGGGGGGGAACCACAGTGCATCTGTGCAGATAATTTTAAAAACAGAAAGGAGATAAAAAGCTGAAATTTGGACATGTAATAGCTAAGAATAAGTTATGCTCCTTAATCATTCCTCGAGGTTCTGTTTTGCAATTATGCCTATAAAAAGCCTCTGAAAGATGATATGGCTGAGCCACAGAGGAGACCAGATAACACTATGGCTTTAATTAAGTGCAATAGATGTAAAACATAAGTATATGAAAACTAAACATAAATGGCTATATACTCCTCCATTACCCTTCATATGTAATTTTAAATCAACTCCTGTTTGGGCCATAACCCATGGTGATGTCTGTGCTGCAGGCTGCAGCGTAGCTTGCAGAGGTGGCTTTGAAACAGTGAGCACCAGCGTGGGTCTGGTGCTGGTAGCCATCTTGGTGGGGCGGCTGTGAGCCCAGGGCAAACCACAAAACCACTTGAGTAGCAGGGCAGGTTAACCTGCAGGCTTCTGCAGCCAGCACCCAGCCAACTCACTCAAAAATAACCTGTGTAGCTTAGTACAACGCTACCGTGTGTTCGCTTAGTCACATACAGCATCCGGAGAAGGGACGTGAACCTGGCCGGTGCTGCCGGGTGACATAGCAACAGCATCACTAAATAAAATTCTGCTCTGGGAGATGGGGACAGTCGTCGCGGAGCCTCTGCAAAGCTCATTTGTCAAGTCACAAAAGTCCCTGGGTATGTTCGTCGTCTCATCTGCATTAAGACGGAAAACAGCTGGGGTTAGGCTGATGCACTTCAAAATTGTATTTTAAGTCAAATGGTTACATTAATGAAGGACTGATACCAATCATCCTTCTAAATTACCTTACTTTCTGACTCGGTAAACACAGCAGACTTAACTTTGTTCAGCCGTAATTAGGGGAAAAAAAGGATAAAGGAAAAAAAAAGGCATCTGGCTCTTTATTGAAGAGCAAACTCAATGTATGAAACAAGCAAGAAACAATTTTTTCAATACTGTTCCTCTTATTAAAGAAGAACTCCATTCTGCATCTGCCATGAAGATTTGGGTGGTGGGTTGAGATCACACTGAAAGTCAGGGTGGCCTACATCAGAAAAGTTGCATTTCGCAGAACATTTGCTATTGATATGTTGGGAAAGTGTCAGACTTGCGGGAGGACTGGAGAGTATTTGCATGATACATTAATAAGAAACAGTTTAGTATACTAGATTACTAAAGCATGGTTAATTTTGAAGCCAAAGCCCACACATTCTTAACTTTTTTTCCCAGCTGAAGAGCCAATATACTCATGTATTGTACAGGAACTGGAGCGCTATTCTTTGAAAGCAAATCCAGTGTTTAGAAAATTCCAAAACTGAGTTAACAGCACAGCGTATAGGCATCACACAGGATGTTATTTTAGGCTGTAACGAAGAAATGTCAGTACACTTGATATCTTTATTTGCAGCACGTGTGTTTTGAGAAAGCAGGCTACATAGGTTCTTGCTTTACAAGTCTTGTGAAACTGAAATGGTTTCATTTGTCTTGGGAAGCTTGGTGTGGACAGACTAACAGGAGGTCTGGTCGACAATTCTGAGAGGTCTTAAAAAAGCAGAGACGTGTGCTCCTCTCCTTCAGTTTTGGGAGGGAGATGCTTTTTTGAGATCGCTCTCCTCATCCTGGGAGCATTCTGAAAAACAAGATAGTTCTGAACTGCAGAGTTTAACTCAATTTAACTCAGTTTAACTGAGTTTGCTGTACAACATCCCTAGCTACTGTGTTTGTCTTCTGGAAGGATGAATCCTCTTGAAAAGAACAATGAACCTATAGGAATATGTGTCCTCTAGAGCGAATTTTAAACATAGTGTTGATAGAGTAGTCCTAATTCCCAAGATCATATGAAGAATTAGAACTAGAATGCTGCTGTAATTGGCTGGTTATCTGTAAATTCAGTGTGGAGTAACTGAGCAGTAGTTTTTATAATAGTAAACTCAGAGAGAGAGAGTGTATGTGTGTGAGTGAGCTTCTAATTGTCTTGATCTCTTTTTCGGGATGGAATTTTCTCCAATACTGAATGCGTGGTAAAAGGCAGTGCCTTTCACTGAAGCAGCAGAGCTCCACCTTCCAGTCACTTTGGGTTGGGCACTCGCCTTACAGTTAATTTCAACATTACTCCAGTGAGAAACTCTTGAGTTGTAGATGATGCCCTCTGAAAAGTGTCCTAGATTTATCATCTGTAAATCAGTGGAGACAGAGATAACAAAAAAGATGTGTAGTTAGACAGTATGTATGTTAAAAAAACCAACACAACAGATATTGTAACGGTAAACCCATATTAATTTCACTTCGATTACTGTGAAGAATCCCTGTGAATAACCTTCTCTTACTCACAGTTTTACGTAAAGTATGATGGTTTTATCACAGTAGTATGCTTATGATGCATGGAATCGTGGATATAAAAGAGGTTTTCATTAAATTTAAACAAATTAAAAATTAATATCAGAATTGATGCTCTGCTTTAATAAGAAGCTATACATACAAGTTTGCACTTTATTTTTCTTTCTTCTTCATTACCCATCATTTCAATATGGCAGACTATTTACTGTTATTTTCATTAAGATACAGCATGTATCAGTAACAACTTATTTTCATTTGATATGTAACATTAGGAAGATTGCATGGCCCAGACATAAAGTATGGTGTAGAAGTGAGGTATGCTTTGCACATTGGCAATTGGGGTCAAGTCTAGGCAGATACATAGAAGCAATAAATGCGAGATTTTAAAATATAAATGAAATGTCCAAAATTGATCAGGCTGGTGAATGAAAAAAGAGTCAATGTAGTAAGTTGCAGATTTGAAACCTTGGGTTAAAACCTATTAAAAACAAAACAAAACATAAAACATTCCTAGATTATTATCTGATTTACTTCTTCCTGTTGACTCTCTTAGTATTTGCTCCCTTCCCTGGTTAGTTTTTGCTCTCTTCCTCATAATTTGAATTCCAGTGTTTTATTAATTTGATCATTCATTCTTGCACTACTGGTACTTTATACAATTTTGTGGTGGCTGGTAGCACCTTTTGTTGCAGTCGAATACTTCTATGGGTATTCAAAATCTGTCATTATTGAACTGGGTAATATAAGTAATTTCAGTTCCTACTATGTCAGGATATGAGTTAATATTTTGGACTATGAACTAATGCTTCAAGCCTCTAGGGAAGCCTAAAAGATCTAGCTCGGGCTGAAAGAATCAGAAACATTAAATGAGAATCATTCTAAAACCTAACATTTCCATCCTTCCATCAATTCATTATGTTTTGCTGTGATAAAAATGGAAAATCAAATTCAAAGATCAAAGACCACATAGCTTTCTGCACACAAACTAGCATTTCATTTGGATTATACATGTAAATAAAGTTGCAACTTGCTCCTAAGACACAAAAAGCAAAGGTCAGAAGATGGAAATAAAGGGAAAAACATGTAAGTCTGTTTGTTCTGCATTTCTTGGCAGCTGGTACATTCAGTATTCTGGTACTTGTTATGCAGAAAAATAGAGCTGCCTATTGTGGATAGCAGCAGAAAAGGCAATGGACCGGTTCTGCTCCTCTTGTAACTCCATTGGTGTCAATGGACTTAAACCAGGAATTTGTTTGGCAGAGGTCTTCGAGGCACCACCTGAAGTTCAAGTGCTAACTTCTCCCCAGAAAAGTTATGCTGAATGAGGCTGACAAAAAGGTCTGATTAACTCTTTCAGCTGGACAAATTTTGGACAGAGGAGGCCCTGGAGCTCAGTGCTGGGAAGAGCCAAGCTTTGCAAAGGAAGCTCAGGCTGAGGTTTACATAGTTATTGTCTTCGAATTACTGAAGGCCGGAGTGGGGCTGAGTAACCAAACACCAGAATGGGAGCAAAATTAGATGCTCCCTGGGGTATTTGTGTTTTGAGCAGTGAAGCAAGCTCCCCTCTCTTTATCACACTGGCTGCACACCAAAGAGAAGAGGTTCCCCTTTCTTCCCCATCTGATCATGTTTGTCGTGGTCTTACACTGAGAGAAAAACAGGGAAATGACTGCAACCAGGGATCAGGGAGTAAACAGATGCAGGAGAGGAAAACTGCAACACGTTCTCACCTGTAACTATTGAGCTTCACAGTTGCTCCCCATCACCAGTCGCGAATGCAGCCTGCATAGTTCATTGAATGGCTGTCCTAATTTTACCTTCTTTTAAGATTTTAAAGTGCAAAGAGTCCCATAATTCCAGATTTTGCTGCTACTTTATTTAGCAGCCATATATGCAGTGTCTTTAAAACAATATGGATTGAACTTCTTTTTTTTCTGCTCACTTTCAACAACAGACAGAGCAAAGAGATGGGGTATCTTCAGTGCTGGTTTGAGGTTCTTTTTCTGTGCTATGCCATAGTGAGATACTAATTTGTGCTTTTCACACTTCTGTGCAAATTGCATATGAATTCTTGTTTTTCTTTATTCACAACAAACATCATATCCCCAACAAAGCACATGTTTGTAGGTGGTCAGAAAGCAGTCATTAAGTTGGCTTTTCAATGGAAAAAGTGTTTTGCTTGAAACAAACCAGAATTTTAAAACATCCCAGAAATTAAATTAAATTGCAAAACAAGATGTTCCATTTTTTAAAATTACTTTTTATTTCGATGTTTACTTTATTTATATAATGCTAGTTATTGAAATCATATTGGAATGAAAGCATTAAGTTGATCAAGAATGACATTTAAGACATTATTTAATTAAGAAGATAAGTGAGATGTACCTTATTTTGGACAACTATTTATTAATATCAGATTCCTATTTAATCAGATGCAGTCATATTAGCCTGTTAGCAGGAACAATTTTGATTCTATTTAATGAACTAACCATTCAGCATAAATTCTTATATTGCGAATAAGGAATTTTTGCCATGTCATATTGTCTCTGATACTACAGCGATATACTTGTGTTAAAAAAAATCTGTGTTCTAGAAGACTTATCCATTTTAGCTGTTTTCTTAAATAAAGATGGGGAGTAATATTGAACAGTCACACAACAGAGGAAGCAACCTCCCTAACTCCCCTTTTTTGCAAAGCAAAGGCTCTATTCTTTCTCTGAGAACAGGATATTTATTACAGCCTGTACGTACATCATCGTAGCTCCAAAAACATTTGTTTAAGGGAGGTTTGCAAACTGAAGTAAGTGATTGAAAATATTTTTACATCAGCTGTTTTATACAGTCTTCAGATGTGACTGCATTTATCAGAAAGCAGAAGATAAATGTAACAAACAGCAATCAGCTTTTTCAGTACTTCTTATAGCTAAGGTTGCACAATGCTTTCCATTCTAACTCCCTTTTCAGCCTCATAATTTTCTGCTGCTTTCATTCCTGAGAAGGGAATTTTCCTTACGGTTATTTTTCTTTGGAAAATTTGAGTAACTTGGCTCCAACATTACCGAGAATATTGCAAAGAAAATGGGTGTATGTAGACTTGCTAATTATAACTATTTTTATTGTTTTAACAACTCTTCAACATATGCAGCTGGGGGAGGGAGGGAGGCTGAAATTCCAGCTATTTCCATATCAAGTCAGCCGCCTTTCTGGGCTACTGCAAATTCGTGTTTCGGTTTGCGCATAGCGATGCTCTGGAAAACCGTGTGCTGTCCATGCACAGCATTGCCCGTACACATTGTCCTTGTGGCGCTTGGTGCTGGGGCTGGCAGCAGCCCTGCACACAGACATGGGAGGAGGAGAAAATACCTCCTGATACCATTGCTGCTCCTCTTGCTCTGAGCCTGGTGCTCGCTGCCATCAGGAGAGCAGAGGGTTTAACTTTTGGGGCCTCCCAGGCATGAGACCCGCACCTTTGCTGTGTTTAACTTTTGGAAAATACTTCTTTCTCTGATTTATGCTGAAATGTATACTACTTTGGGAGCATGATCAGGCTGAGTTCGGTTCCGTGACACAGTGAAGAAGTTTTGGAGAAAATAATGAAGTGAAAAAATAATTGAAATAATAATTATAATTTAAAATAATTTAAATTGACTGGTTATTATGTTTGGATTTTGAAGCAGTGTTTGTCAACGGTTATGAACTTTAGTGGGCTGGGAGTGTTTCCCTTTGCTTTTGTCATCCTCCCAAGAAATCAGTGATTCCTGCTCCAAAGGGTTAATGGTTGTTAGAGGGGCTGATTCAAATCCTGAACTGTGAGCAACCAAGCTAGTCACAGCACACTGTGTCATTAATTAACTGTGACACCATCCTGGACTGTTTTAATCAGGAAAATGAGTTATTTATGAGGAATAACAGTAACATTCAGTACTTGTCTTCTGAAAAAAAAAAAAACACAGCAGGAGAAAAATCATAAATATGGATTTCAAAAGAGTTTTATTGCATCATTTGCCTTCCTGTTCATGAGGAGCATGGCATTAGGAGTTAGACTCAAAAATACAGAAATCAAAGGATGCGATATTTCTTCCTCTGTTTCCGTGACGGGGCTGCACGCTGCGAGCCTGCCTCTCTCCAGGCTGCGGTCGTGCCTCCTGCTCTGTCGCGGCTCAGCTGGGCCAGGCAGCAATTACCCCGGCGGCTGCGTTGGCTGACACTTTTGGGGAGAGGGTAACCTTTACAGGGAGAGGTGAGTTGAGACCTCTTGATGTGGCCTGGCTGGGCGGGTGAGACATCAGCGCGAGGATGCTCTGCAGCCGGCGTCGAAGCCCTGCCAGGAGTGGTTTTGTGGTGGCAGCCCAGCGAGCATGGCGCTGGCTTCCTCTCATTGCTGGGTACACCCGCAGTCCCGAGCTGCTGCTGCCAGCATGTCCCACAGCACTCAGGGATGAAGGCTGAGGAGGAGGAAGAGCTTTGCCCATCTCTCTCAACACCTGCAGAAAGGGCTCCCCTGGCGCTTCTGGGGCACAGGGCTAGTGCTGCAGCTTTCACATCTGCTTTTGTCAACAGGGAAAGAAAGAGGAGGAGCGGGCCAGGGCTTGGGACAGCGGTCACATCTATGGACTTCAGTGTGGTAGAAACATGGCAAAAGATCTAGTGAGTGGTTACCCTGATGCTCATTTAGAAATATTACCTGTGGAGAAGAGTTTTGTGGTGGTCATAAGCTGCGTTAGTGGGGATTTCTGGACCTGACAGCCACCTGTCATGCTTTTGGGTATCACACTCCCCAACCTGTCATCTGGGTGCTTTGCTGGGGCCACAGTCCCAGGACACAAAACATTTGGTAGAAATGCTGGAGTGAAGGGATCCCCTTGCCCTTCATCCCCATTCTACAACCAGTGCCCACACTCTCTTGCCCTTGTAGTGCCATGCAAAGCCTTATCAAGGGGGGCAGTAATTGGTTGATGGGGGTTTGGATGTGAGCTAAATACAAAAATGGTGAAAAAGGAAAGAGATGAACTCAAAATGCATCCCCATAGAGAGCTGTAGGACAAAGGAGGAAGGAACTCATTAAATGTGCTTTTTAAAAATAAAATATTGTATTTTTGAGCTGCAGCCTTAGCAAAACTAGGCATTACATGTTGGTCCTGACTGAATTTTTAGTCAGAAATTAAATAAAGCACAGACTAGGCCCCAGGGATAGTGCTAAGGGAGATTTGGCCATATCCAAGTTGTGAGAGTTGCTGTAAGTGGCAATGGAAATTCAGTGCAGCTGGTGAACCTAAAAATAATAACAAAAAAACAATATACCTCTGTGTTATAGAATGTCTTTCATACGACATGTATCCCAAAATGCTTTATATAGAATTAAAACCAGATTTAATTTAAAGAACAGGTAATTTTGTTTATTTAAGGGAAGAAAAACATAGGACATTAGACTGAACTAAAGCTGGTATAAATAAAAAATGGTTCAACTGAAGTCAAGTGGCTTAAAATATAGATGCTATAAAATACATAGGCCCATAATATTTTGCATTGCAGTGTGTAAATGTGGCCCTTTGGAGGAGGTCAGGTAAAGGATCTCCCTATTTTCATTGTATTTCCATTTCTCATGTTCTTTTATTTCTTGCTTTTGTCTTAATTTCTGCTAGACTCTGCCTTTTCCAAACATTTCCTCTTTTAAAAAGTTTCAGAGACAAAAGCGCGGGGGGGGAAAGCAAGAGGAAAAAAGGTTACTCTTCTTTTCCATATATTTCCTGCCCCCTAAAAATCCTCTTCTCCCTCAAGGAAAATGAAAAAAGAGCTACAATGAATCTAATGGAACTCCCTAGCAAAGAATATAAGAGGAGGGAGTTCATACAGAAAAATAAATTGATAGTAGAAAAGCAATTAAAATGTTGATATTTTTCAATGAAAATACCAAAAATTGAAAATTTTGTTGCAGTTTTTAAATTTTCTTAAGAATAAGTAGTGAAACTGGAAAAATTCTACAAATCCTTTACTTATTTAAGGCCACTCAGTTTTTTCATTACATTTGTAAACAAATACAATTAAAAGAAACACCAGAGCATTTGTAAAACAGAAATATGTGTTTGGAACATTCAAACCTCCAACCTGATTTAGAAATAAATACCTGAATTAGAAATAAATGAACATCTGATTTAGAAATAAATACAAGCTTTACTCTATGGTGTGTCTCCTCTCCATGGGTGCAAACAAGACAAAATGCTAATTTAACCTAAAAGAGATACAAATGCATGTTTCTATATCGAAATGTATATATTTTTAACATTGAATGAAAACTGAGTGCTTGAGGCTCACTGATGTTGTTCTCAGTGTTTGCAGCTGGAGGTCTCACTGGTGTTTAATAAGCATTTGCCCTCTTGACTGTTGAGGTTTGGAGCCCAGGTTGTAACCATCATCATCTCCTTCTGCCTATTAGAAATCTGCAGAAAGAATTAGCAGCTGAAGTTGAGCATGGAGCTCTTCAAACAATTTGCCTCCTGAGTTAGGGCGTAAGTGCAATGTCTGGTGTATCGCAGGAAGATTCATGGTTATATACGCAATGGTCAGGAGCAGGTCCAGTCTCTGCAATATGGTACTTGATGAGAAATTTCTGGTGACTATCCTGTGTGTTAGGTAGTATTTGCCACTGACTGGTGGTTTCAGGGGTAATGCTTCTTCCATTATTCTGTATGGTTAGCTGCAAAATGTGATTTTTAGGGCACAATTGCTCAAAAATGTTTTATTAAACACGTGCGTGTGCGCGCACGCACGCACGCACACACAAAGTACGTGGGCCTCAGCTTCTCCAAACTTAGTGGTAAACTCTCTTTCTGCCTGATCTTCAGTAGTGTGACAGCCTCTGCTTAGTGCACTTCACACACTTAACAGCAACGTTTTTTGTAGCTGATTCCTCTGGTAGATCCCCCATGGCACTTAAGTCTTTTAGAAGTTCTTGTTGTCTGGCAAAATCTAGGTTGTAGTGACATGGTTATAAAGCTGAAAAGTGCAAACGCTTCTTGGTATTTTTGCCTCCGTACCATCTTATTTGAGCAGATATTGTGAAGAAAATCTGTGTCTTTGAAGGATGTAAGAGTTGCTGCAATAAGGAGCATGGGAAATCCACATTTAGGTTTGGAAGTCTGTATTTGACTAGTTTGAAGTACACAAAGCATGGGCTGAATGCTAGTTAAAAGTGAAAAAACCAGCCCACCAAACAAACAAACTGAAATACCAAATAGCTTGTTTCTCTACAAATATACCTATATATGTTTTTGCTAAGAAAAATACCAAAAGTTCCTCCCTACCACAGGTTTAGTGTTCTGTCCGTCTACTGATTTCTTTGGTCCTGAGCAGCATGTTGGTCTGGTCCAGCTGCCCTACAGTGAAGTGAGTTGGTGCTTCCTCTGGAGGGAACCATCTGTTGGGGTAGCAAAGCAAAACCTGTTTCCATTTCCTCAGAGGTGCTGCAAACTCTCTTCCCTTCAGAACGGTGAGTTACAAAATAGGTCTTGCCCTGTGGGAAAGATACCCACTTCCATGCTCAATACATTTAAATTAATGTCTGGAAACTTAGTGGAATCCAGCTGACTGATGAACTTCATACTTAGCTGCATCTGGACTGATTGAACAAATGAGTTTGGGCACATGTTCTTAAATATCTGAAAAGCTTTGGCCATTCCTCCCTAGTTTTCTTTACACTTCTAGAGGTTATGAATATACAGGGATTCTGTTATTGACATCTAAGGACTTGCAATGTGGCTTGCTTTTACATATATTAATTTAAGTAATAATTTCAAGATTATATTCATAGATACGTATTTAATTAATTTAGACAGTCTACTTACAGTCTAGTCCTGTAGGTGCTGTTTACCTCTCTTTAATACCTCACATGTCAATTTATTTCAAGAAGAGCTGAATGATACTTGCATGAGGTCATAATATTGTGTTTTTATTGTCACAGATTCTCTTTGCGTGTCTCATCAGTTTATTTTGTTCTCTTTTCGATCTTCCCTTATTTGAAACAACTCTGGTGGAGAATACTCCACCACTGACTTAAAAATTTCAGTTCCTTCCTGTGTAAGAGAGAAACAGGTGAAATAACATAAAAAAAAGTTATAATTTGAGGGGGATTGCTATTGCTGTCACCAAAGGTAACAGACACGTCAGTTAATAGATTCAGACCCCAGCTAAATATGCCATAAATTCTGAGTTGTATAAAGGATTTTGGAGAAGGGGGCTGTTAGAAGTGTGAATTAACACAGCCTCCCATATATTTTGATGTAGTCCAGACCCACCCATAATTTTGTCAAATGTCTTGGAATGAGAAAATGACATTTTGCTTGTCCAGTTTTTGTCGTAATCTTGCAAAACCTGCTGACTTGATATTTTTACGAATTTGGAACCATCCATGAAGCAAGGCAGATCAGGGCTAAGGCTCCATGGTGGCATACATGGAGAATGTTGGGAGGAGAGATGTGAATTGTAACTTACGTGTTCTCCACAGTGTATTTATTTCCAGCAAAAAACCAAAATGTGACTAGGGCAGTCCATGGTATCAGGAAGAGGAAATGCAGGATTGAGTTGTTACTAGAAATCAGAGAGCTGCTACCAGTTTGTGTTTCTGCATCTCAACTTGATCCTGCCTTAATGGGCGAGTGGACGTCAGCCCTCCTGTGCATGAGGCTGCCTATGCACGCATGTAAATACACAGCATGTGTCTTTTTGAGTGGATTGTGTCTTTCTCTGTGGCAGTGATTTTACCCGTTTTGTGTGTGCGCGCGCATGATGTTTGTATGGCTCTCTGCCAGATGAAATTATCTGCTGGAGCTTTTCCTATGGCCCTGATAGCTGTTTGCATTTGGGGTTGGGAGGGGTGAAATACCAGGAGGGCTGAGTGTCAAAAGTCAAGTAAAAAAAATTAAAAACAACTGGCTTGTATCACCTTCGTGTGAAATTGCAAATTGCTTTCTGGTCTTTTAGAAACATTTCCTTATAAATGTCTTCAGGAATTATTAGGGATGAAGACAGAAACGTAATTTTAGTTTATTTAAGACTGCACAAAGATGGAAAAAAGGGAATGCTGTGAAGGCAAACTTTTTTTTTCATTCCTTGCTTCTTTAAAGCTGAATACAGAAAGAAATGAAATTTTAATTCTGAACTTAATTTTCTGAAATCAAGTGCTAATAGAATTGCTTTCAGTTTCAAGACCAGTAGTCATAAGCTCATCTGAAGCCTAAGAAGAACAAATGCCATGCTCTGTGGAACAGTTAAAAATACAGTCTTGGGGCTCTTATGTAATTTCAGTTGTTACTTTAAAAAATAATAAATCATTAGTCATCTCCTAAAGTAAGAGATCAAAAGATAGGAAAGATGTAAAAAAACCCAAACCCCTTCCCTGTGAGATGGAATTAAATCTTTCTAAACAGTACTAAGGTTTGAGCTGTGGAAAAATGTGTAAATTAATCTACTCTTTACAAGATGCTCTGTTTAATATAATACAAGCCCTAATCTTGGGACACACTGCTAGCAGTCATGTTGATAGATGGACAATATTTATTAAAAAAAACTTACCCAGGGTGATGTGGCTCACAGAGTGCTCCCTGCAGAGAGCTCCTATGCTCCAGGAGGGCTTTGGCTCACTGAGAGGGAGCTGGAGCACTGGGGGCCAAGAGTGCCCCCATCCTCCCTGGTGTTTCTTTCCTTAGCAACTTCCTCTGGCACAGCTGTTGATTTAGAAGAAATGAGATTTCAAGTGATCCTTTCTTCTCCATCCCTTCTGCTGTGTAAAGAGGTAGAGTAACTGGAAAGGATTCGTAACTTAGGAGAGGGGGAAAAGATGAAAATGCTCTATACAGTTCCCAGACAAGGCAGTCTCTCTCTCGCCGTCTTTTGTTCCCTCCACCCCACTTTTCACACGTCCAGGGGAAAGACAAGGACTTGAAGATGCTCCACCACAGTACATAAGTGCCCCACGGTGATATTCTCTGCACTAACTCCTTTGCAGGTCACAGGGAAAAGTGAAGGGCTGGGTTTACCCCAGTTCTGCTAATTTTGCACTCTGCATACCCGTTTCCCTTCTTTTTTTCCTGAAATACAGTGTTTTAGTGCTGCGGCAGGGAGGTGCAGGTGCCTTAGGTTGTGTGGGTGTCGTTTGTAGCACTTGGATGTTTCAGAGCCATCAGATGTGTGCTCACGCCAAGGACATGGAGAAGACGGGTACAAAATAAGTCTCTCCGGTTGCTAGCGGGTCTGTGGCACCGCGAGGTGTCACATTTAGGAATGGCGCAGGGCAGCATTTAGTGTTTGGAGCTGCTCCGTACCTGGGCAGCGCACTGCGGAGAGCCCGAGCGGGAAGCCTTCTACAGCCGTCCCCTCCGGCGGGACATAACCTCCTGAGCGGGGCACCCACGCGTGGCAGTGGCCGTGTGCCTTGGGCAGACCCCGGCCGGAGCGAGGGACACTCGCTGCCGGCGGCTGTAATAACGAAGGGAGCAGCGAGTCTGCCGGAGACCCCCGAGTGCGAGGGAAAGCAGCAGGGGAAGCCCCCCGCGGGCTCTGCCCCTTTTTCCCAGCGCCCCTGTCGCGGTGGGGGCCAGCCCCTGGGCTCCCCCTGCCCTGCCTTGCCCTGCCTTGAGCCCCTCGCCCTGCACCGGCCGGGCTGGAGGAGGAGGAAGAGGAGGAGGAGACCGGGCGCTTTCACTCCTGCTGGCTGCGAAAGCTGAGTCGAAAGACAGAAAAAGGAGGAGGGGAATAAAAAGTAAAGAGAGGGGGGGAGAGAGAGCGAGAGAGAGTGAAAGAAAACTAAGCCCAGCTTTTGCCGGTGCTGCTTGGATTGGATCTGGTTTGAGTTTCCTCTCTGCTGGGCAGGAGAGGAGGAGTGGGAGAAGCCACTCGCTCACTCTTCTTCCGCAGCTCAAGCAGGCGGGCTGGAGCTGCCCTGCCTGCAGTTGCCTCGCAGCTCATTGCTCTCAGTCACTACAGAATTGCCTGCACTTCTCGAGGACCTGGAAGAGAAAGCCATCACTTCACAGACCCGATAGTTGCTTAGTGCCTATAGACTTGACACGTATTTTACCTAGGGGATTCTTTTTTTAATTTATTTTTCTCCCATGACTCTCAGAACAGCAGTTCATTGAGTGTGTGGCATTGAAATCCATTGCTTTATTAACAACTTTGGGAGATATTTTTAAAATCTTTTTTTCCCCTCTCTTTTGTTTTCTTTTCTTTTAAAAAAAGAAAAAAAATACAGTCCTTTTGGGGGGAGGGGAGATGATCGTGCTGATGTGGAATAAGTGCTCCTGCTGTCTCCTCTTACTAGCCGCGGTCCTGATCGTGGAGAGCTCCCAGCTAGACAGCTCCAGCTCCAAGGTGAACTCCATCAAGTCCACCCTGATGGGGGAGGCTCCAACTCAGACAACCAACAGATCTGCAGGCATCCACCAGGGACTGACGCTTGCTAGCAGTAAGAAGGTCAAAATGCTAGAGCAGATGGGAAAACGTCCCAAGCACTATCACCGGCAAGGAGAGGTAGGACATTGCTTCATTGCCTGAGTGTCTGTCCGTCTGTGTGCTATATGCAAGTAATTGCTAGTCCTCCCTCACATTGTTTTCAAAGCTTTACTGTGTTTAATTAATTAATTTACTTCATTGGGGTTGTTTGAGACAGTATAATCTCATTATGTTAAGAACTGTGCAAGTGGGAGTTGGAAGGTTTTAAACCTTTCATTTTTCTCTGTAGGATTAACCGGTGGAAGAAGGAGTAACGTAAAAAAATATAATCTTCAGTATTTCTTTGGTTGCCTCCTTCAAAAGGCTGCTAGAAGAAAGGAATAAATTTCTTGTTAACTCTCAGACACTTAAATTAATTGAGTTTGAATAGATGAGGAAAATCTGAGCATGAAGTGAAAACTGTTTACAGAGATGAAACAAATTTGGTTTTAAAAATCACACCTAGCAAGTTGATCTCTGATATCTTTTTCCATTATAAGAATAAAAAAGCATGCTGTTCCAGTGGTATAGCTTAGGGCACATTCATTTGCTTTATATGACAGAAAATAAATTCTAGGTTTCTTGTCCAGAATACACTCCAGTGATTGTGGAAGTTTTGTTTGGTTATGACCAGCTGAAATAAGCAGGGAGTTACAGCTCTGAATATGAAGTCTGAGTGTAAGGAAGAATGAAAAGGTTATAGGAACTTTATGAAAAAAAGACTGTGACTTGCTTATGCAGTCTCTCAACCCTGCTTGGAAACTTGGAAGTCTGATGGAAAATTATCTTTGTTCAACATTCTTTGTGGTAAACTATAAAGCAGCATTTTAAACCATCAGTTCTCTACTTCCCTATCAAGTCTCAACTTGGATGGTATGAATGTTGTGCATTGTGGTATTGAAGGAGGTAGACTTCTTCAGAAAATATGGATTTTATACAATTTGTTATTATTAGTACCTCCAAGTACAGCTGCTTTTCATAAGCAACAAACAGTGTAGCAGCAAGGGAGCTGCCAACATTCAGCACTAAAAAGGCAAAATACCCAATGCCTGAAGGGTCTGTATCTTGCCTACATTTTCCTTAAAGCAGCAGAGAAAATGCAGATTCAAGTAATCCACTCAATTTGCTGAAGTGGTCCACATCAGCTTCCTAATAATTGAATGTTATCATTTGGTTTTGTGTGCAGGCGTAATAAAAGTCGTGGTAGCTTTGGGTTTTGGGTGTGAGAAGTTTGTTTTTAAACTCCTTC